>NC_050457.1:42823034-43039144 GCF_903995425.1 Onychomys torridus | reverse complement strand
GGCTCCACCAATGAGAGATGCTGGATATCTATCATCCGGAGACTTGGTCATCCACTTGGTGTGATTCTCTCCAGATGCATGCACTTTCTGCAGACCAGATGATGTCATTCTTCTTGGTGAAGGACAATAATCCTTTTGTGTCTGTTCCCCACACACTCTTCACTCCATCTCTCTTTGCTGGATACTTTCCATGGTTATGTCACTTGGCTTTTGTCAACAGGGCTGCAAATGACAGGATCTTTTAAGTATCTCTAGGGTATGTTGATTCTCTGCCCTCTAAGAACTTTGGGCATGCAGATGCTACTCAGATATCCATGGAGGCTTCACATCCAGACAGGTAAAATAAAAACTAAACACAGCAACAACAAAAACAATAAACAACAACTACAAAAAACAGGTAAATGAATTAGAAACCAGATGCAGCTTTATTGGAACATTAAAAACGGTAAACTTGTATAGATCTGCTCTAATTTTATGCTAGGTATAGGGTTAAAAACTGTAAAGGCACATAGAAAAGGGCTATACTGTTATGTGAGTTATAACATTAAAAACCATAATGCATATTATATTTATTAATATTTATATAAATAAAATACACCCATCAGAATGGCTAACATCAAAAACACGCTTAACAGCTTATGCTGGAGAGGATGTGGAACATTCTTCCATTGCTGGTGGAAGTGCAAACTTGTACAGCCACTTTGGAAAATCAGTGTGGTGGTTTCTGGGAAAACTGGGAATCAGTCTACCTCATGATCCAGCAACACCACTCTTGGACATATTTCCAAAGGATGCACATTCATACCACTAGGATATTTGCTAAACTGTAGTTAGAGTTTTCCTGCCTGGCCCAGAGTCAGGACAAATCTCTCTTACCCGCCAGTCCCACAGTCACTCAGACCCAACCAAGAAAGCACACAGAAACTTACATTGTTTAGAAACTGTATGGCTGTGGCAGGCTTCTTGTTATCTACTTTTTTATCTTAAATTAACCCATTTCTGCTTATCTATACTTTGCCACATGGCTTGTGGCTTACCAGTGTCTTTACATGTTGCTTCTCATGGCGGCGGCTGGCGGTGTCTCTCCCCAGCCTTCTACTTCCCAGAATTCTCTTCTCTCTTGTCCTGCCTATACTTCCTGCCTGGCCACTGGCCAATCAGAACTTTATTTACACAGAGCGATATCCACAGCACTAAACTATGTTCATAACAGCATTATTCATAATATGCAGAACCTGGAAACAACCTAGATGCTCATCTACTGAAGAATGCATAAAGGAAATGTGGTACATATTCACAAGGGAGTATCATTCAGCAGTGAAACAAAACAAAACAAAACAAAACAAAACAAAATAATGACATTTTCAGGCAAATGGATGGAACTAGAGAAAAGAAACGTATTGAGTAAGGTAACCAGACCCAGAAAGACAAACACGGTATATACTCACTCATAAGTGGATATTAGATGTAAAACAAAGAATAACCAGGCTACAACCCACAGCCCCAGAGAAGCTAGGTACAAGGAGAATCCTAAGAGAGACATTCATGGATCGCCCTAGGAAGAGAAAATAGGTAAGATCTCCTGGGTAAATTGGAATTATTGGGGGTAGGAGGTGGGAGGAGAACACTAGGGAACAGGGTGGTGGAGTTGGAGAAGGAACAGAGAGGGAGAGCATGGAAAGAGACATCTTGATAGAGAGAGACCTCATGGTGTTAGGGAGAAACCTGGTACTGGGGAAATTCCCAGGAATCCACAGATGACCCCAGCTAAGACTCCTAGCAATACTGCAGAGGGTGCCTGAACTGGCCAGCCTCTGTAATCATATTGATGACTACCCTATTTGTCATCATAGAAACTTCATTCAGTAACAGATGGAAACAGATGCAGAGATGCACAACCAAGTACTGGACTGAGCTCCTGGAGTCCAGTTGAAGAGGGGGAGAAGGGATTATATGAGTGTAGATGAAATTCTGAATGGTCTTATTAACTAAGAAACACAGAGCCAAATAAAGAGTTAAAAGCCCAAGAGGTCAGAGCACTAGTGAATAGCCTTTAGCTTAACAGCCACTGCCATCCTTCCCTTTAGAAACAGACCTACTCTGTATTTTTTATTGACTTTCTGTACTGCCTTCTCATTGGTTCTAAACCCAACCACACGACTTCTTTGTCACTGCCTGTCTATACAGACCTCCAGGTCTCTATGGTTGGTACTTGGATTAAAGGTATGTGTCACCAAGCTGGCTATGTCCTTGAACACACAGACTCTGCCTGCCATGTGATCAGATTGAGGGTGTGTACTACCACTGCCAGACTTCTGCCAAATGTCTTGCCATTAGCCCTGACCCCCAGGCAACTTTATTTATTAACATACAAATAAAATCACATTTCAGCATAAATAAAATATCACCATATTTGAGTAAGGGTCAAGATCATGATGGGGAAACCCACCAGATAGCTGATCCAAGCTAGTGGGAGCTCACAGACTTTGAACTGACAGCTGGGGAACCTGCAAGGGACCGAACTAGGCCCTCTGAATGTGGGTGACTGTTGTGTGGCATGGGCAGTGCTGTGGATATCGCTTTGTGTAAATAAAATTCTGATTGGCCAGTAGCCAGGCAGAAAGTATAGGAGGGACAAGCAGAGAAGAGAATTCGGGGAACAGGAAGGCAGAGGCAGAGAGATGCTGTCAGCTGCCTCCATGACAAGAGAGATGTAAGGTACTGGTAAGCCAGGAGCCAAGTGGCAAAGTATAGATTGATAGAAATGGGCTGAATATAAGAGTAAGAGCTAGACAAAGGTAGGCCTGAGCTAATGACCAAGCAGTTTAAATAATATGAATGTCTGTGTGTTTATTTTACAAGTGGGTTGTGGGACCTCGGGGGCTTGGTGGCACCTGTAGAGAAGCTCTCCAGGTACCATGTGCCTGTACAGTTTTTAATGTTCCAATAAAGCTGCATCTGGTTTCTTTGTTGTTGTGGTTAGCATTCTATTGTATTTTATTTATTTCAGGAGGAAAGGGTTTATTTGACTTACACTTCCATCGCTCTTCACCATTGAAGGAAGTCAGGACAGGAACTCAAATAGGGCAGGAATCCGGAGGCAGGAGCTGATGCAGAGGTCTGCTTACGTGCTCAGCATGCTTCCTTTTTAAAAATTATCTTTTTTTTATTTAAAAGTCTTTTTTTTTAAATTTTACGTACCAATCACAGTTGAAAAAGAGGACATTATCATAGGTTAACATAGAAAGGGCTGGGTAAAGGAAGACAGGGAAATATTAAAAAAAAAAAAAACCCACAAGTAAGTAATGAACACTGAGGGTTTCTGGGAGGTGTGGCTCTGGCCTTTAAATCCAGCACTCAAAGGCAGAGGTAGGCTGATTTCCTGAGTTTGAGGCCAGCCTGGTCTACAGAGAAAGTTCCAGGGCAGCCTGGGCTACAAAGAGAAACCCTGTCTCAAGAAACAAACAAACTAACTAACAAGAAAAGAGCAGCAACAACAAACAAAACAAGGAATGCAATAAAACAGCCTTATAGTGATGTTTTATTTGTACAGAAACATGATTTCATTTGTATGTTAATAAAGTTGCCTTGGGGTCAGAGCAAGCCAGAGCAGAAGCTGGGCGTGATGGTGCACGCCTTTAATCCCAGCACTTGGGAGGCAGAGCTACACAGATCTCTGTGTGTTCAAGGATACAGCCAGCATGACGATACACGCCTTTAATCAATACCAACCATAGAAGACCTGGAGGTCTGTACAGACAGGCAGTGACGAGGAGGTCATGTGGCTGCGTTTACAACCAATGAAAAGGCAGAACAAAAAGTCTATAAAAAGGAAAAACACTCAGAAGTAGCTCTCTTGTGGAGAGGAAAGACAGCAGAAGAAGTGAAGGGTAAGGTTTTCAGCTTTCAGTTATTGCTCTGACGTCATGGCCTTTAACTCTGCAATTGGCTCTGTGTTTCTTATTTAACAAGACAGTTACATCTACATAGCCTTCCACAGGTAGGAGCACCAATGATTATCAAGGGCCACAACCTCAGCCTTGAAAGCATAGACATACAAGTGACATTATACAGACTAATCAGGTTGTATTTATATATTTAGAAAAACACACGTAAACACACATGGATGCACACACAACAGTAACACGAATATGGAAAATGCAGAGAAACAGGGCATTACCATAGGGACATATAGAAGGGGGAGGGGAAAGAGAGAAAGACAGGGAAATAAAGCAATCAAAATTCTAATTTAAAAATAAAAATTAAAAAGTCAATCTTTTTTAGTCAAGCTTGATGGCACACACTTTTAATCCCAGCAACCTGGAAAGAGAACTAGTGTCCACTTTCTAGAAAGTCTGTCTTTTAAGTATAGGCCATTCTTGTCATCAAAAGTCCCTTTCATGAGAGTTGGTCTTTTGAATGCAGTGTTCATAATTTGAAGGAAAGCAGTTTCTGAGTGCCTCACACACCAAATCTAAAATGAGGATCCTCTGATTGCACTGACGTAGAGCTATCCTAACCAAAATGTAATGTTTTCTAAAGTTTGAAAAACTGGAATAAAAATTAAAGTACCAGGATTTTGCTCCCTGGATTTTGCCATTTCTGTTTTCCCAGGTAAGGATGGCTTCAGTGGGGAAGTGACATTCCCCTGTGCTGGAGATCAAAGGCTCCTGGCTCCCAGCTGCACAAAGGCCCTGGGTTTCTGGTCAGCAGGTGGTGCAACTCAGCAGCAGCAGAGCAGCCACTTCTCAGGGTGAAGACTCCTGTGTGCAAATGGCCCCTGGTGGCTCTTGGGCTGTGCCTGGGACTTTTTCATTTTATTAGCCTAGGGACTGCACTTCCCCTTTTCTAAAGAAAAGTGGGGTTTTCTGCAGCCAGGGGCCCTCTGGACCCCAGCACAGCTAGGAGGTAATCAGCATAGCTGTTTCTCCATTTCTCTGTGTGTTTCAGCTGGGCGCTGGCCAATAGGGTGTGGAGGTGCCCAGTCCCAGAATCCTGGTCCTCTCAAGTTCTTGGCTGCCAGAACAGACCTTTTGGTGGTAATCCACCCCAGAAACCTGAACTGTCTAGATGCTTCTACATCTATCTGCTCAGCCCTAATTTGCCTCCACTTTCTTTTCTCAGCTGCTGAATGAGTCACCATTTCCTCTTCTGTTTTTTTTTAAATTAATTTTACATATCATCCACAGATTCCCCAGCCATCCCTCCTCTATATGGCTTACTATTAGCTCTGACCCCCAGGCAACTTTATTTATTAACATACAAATAAAATCACATTTCAGCATAAATAAGTATCACCATATTTCCCCCTTCTATTCTAATAAAAAGAATAAAGAAAAAAGTTATAACTAATATAAGAAAAACTATATATACAAAAAGTACAATAACTATATACAACATATACAAGCAATGAATCCCTAAACAATGTCTAGCCCATTTGCATTTGACAAATTCAGAGAAAATAATTCAATTATCTGTCCTATTTTGGTAAGTCCAAAATGTACCTGATTCACTTTCTATCCTAACTTATATTACTAACAGGTCTATCTTATAATGGTTTTTCAAATTTATACACTTACATCTCTTTAGTGAGTTTCTTTTCCAAAATTCTTAACTAGGAAAACTATAACTCTAACTATGTAATCTTCAACTCCCTCAGAGACCCAGGAAGGAAATAATAGTGCCTAAAAAATAAAAACAGGTGCACGCAGGTGGCTCTCAAAAAAGTTGTGAGTTGACAGAAACAGCCAGCTGCCTGGCCAGTCACCTGAGGTTTCTCCACAGCGTTGGGGCATCATCTTCAGCCTATAGGCTTAGCATATATGACAGATTCATTTGTGAAGTAGGATGTATACAAAGCCAACAGTTTGACCTCACATTTGGTGAGAGTAGTCCATGTACCAGAAATACCTGAATTCCACTAGTGTCCTGTCATGATTCAGGATTTTAAATTCAGGAAATTGTTGATATTTTTTTTTTTTTTAATTCAGCAGTCCATTCTTCTTGGCTGGTGGGTTTGGCTTCATCTTGGCATTCCGTTCTACTCCACATCCCATTTTTCTCAGCTTGTGGGTGGCTTTAACTCTTTTATTAAATGCCAGCCTACCATTGAGAGGTTAGATTCCATCAGCTTAGTTACTCTTTTAAGAATAACTGTTTCAGGTGTTGTTCCACTGCACATCAGAAGCCATCGGTCCACTGCCTATTCAGCTGACTTGGAAGAAAAGGGGCTCTGTACCTTTTCTGGATTGCAAAGGCCATTTTAGGGATGGTGCCATATTGTCCTGGTCTCAGAGGATGCCTGTTGCTAAAGCCATAACTACACTTGTCTTGGCACAAATTGGTAGTCCTTTGTTTTATGTCCTGTCTGTCCATTTTGTCCTGTTTTCAAGGATGCTTTGTTGTCCAGTGGCTAACTTTTGCCACAGTGAAATTTAATTCCATATGCAGTTTCTTTAATGCCCATATTTTTTCTGAAATATATTGGTACTGTCAGGAGTCGACATGTCTCATAGTCATAAAAGAGAAAAAAAAATCTAAGTTATTAAAACATTTTAAATGCCATATTTTGTAGATCTCTGAAGGGTTTAAAGGTGACCTGTATATCTAAAATATCTGTCTGATCTTGAAAACATACCTAATATTACTACAAGTTCGATTGTAATGTCTAACTACTTTCATTTTATGATATCCTAATAGTTGGTAATAATAACATTTAAGGATCAGCAAATTGTATTACATTGTTAAATGAATGGTATAAGAATAATATCTTGAACAAGATTAGAAATATATGTATAGCATTTTTAACACTATCAATCTCAATATATATAATTTGTATACAATATACAAATATCTAATAAATATAAAGTATTTAAAACCAGTGATTGTCTTTTAAAAGTAGATTCAATAATATATCTTTTATCTATATCATATCTATATCCTTTTTTATTCTTTTGAGTAGACTTAAAAATCTATGCTCTATTTTATCAGTTGGAGGGAATTTCAAAAGAGCGACCTAGTGTCCGAGGCGGTAAACCAAAGAGAGAGAGAGAAAGAGAAGGGAGAGAGAGAGAGAGAGAGAGAGAGAGAGAGAGAGAGAGAGAAGAGAATCTTGGGCCAATTTGGACCTGAGTTGTTCTTAGCACTGGCTTTTTAAGCCTGAGCTCTTGAGTTGGCAATCTGGCTGCAAGTAGCTCCAGCTGCAGGTAACTGCTTATTTGTTTGTCTATTGACTTTCTGTACTGCCTTCTCATTGGTTATAAACCCAACCACATGACTTCCTTGTCACTGCCTGTCTATTCAGACCTCCAGGTCTCTATGGTTAGTATTTGGATTAAAGGCATGTGTCACCAAGCTGACTGTATCCTTGAACACACACACTTTGCCTGCCATGTGATCTGAATAAGGGCTTGTGCTACCACTGCCAGACTTCTGCTGAATGGCTCGCTATTAGCTCTGACCCCCAGAGAAATTTATTAACATACAAATAATATCACATTTCAGCACAAATTAAATATCACCATTCATCTGTTTAACCTTGAAGATGTATCTAATATGACTACAAGTTTAATTATTATAGATGACTATGAACATGTATTTTTAATTATACATGACTTTTTAAAAATGGGTTGCATAAGCAAAATACCCCAAACAAGAGTAGAAACATACATACAGTATAACAAAAGTTACAGTAAATTTGTATCAATAAACCAAAATCCATGCTAAGGTTAAATATTTTGAGATTAATAGCTATTTTTTAGATTAATATAGATTTGATGTCTACCCTTTTTATCCCATCATTTCTAGAATACTTCAACATGCTAAAGAGATGCATGAATATCAGTGTTTCTTTCCTTTGTTTGTTTGTTTTGTTTTTGTTTTTGTTGTTGTTCTTTGTTTTTCCTAGACAGGGTTTCTCTGTGTAGCTTTGGCGCCTGTCCTGGATCTCGCCCTGTAGACCTGACTGGCCTTGAACTCACAGAGATCTGCCTGGCTCTGCCTCCCGAGTGCTGGGATTAATGGCGTGGGCCACCACCACCACAACCCCCCCCCCCAACCACATCAATGTTTCTTACAGCCCAGTTCACAGCAGCTGAGTGATGGAACCAACCTAGACATCCCATAATGGAGAGCTGGACAAAGAAAGGATGTTTTACCAACTCAAAAGCATTATTTCCATCCATAGCTAAGAATGAAGCATGTGGTTTCCAGGGAGATGAATGCAACTGGATATAATCACACTGAGGGAAAGAAGTCACCCTCAGAATAACAGGTCCTGATGAGATTGGGGAGGTTTGATGAAAAGATGGTTTTGTACTTATTTTCCCCGTAAAAACAATAAAGATTTATCCTACAATAAAAATAAACCTTGAGCCGGGCAGTGGTGGTGCTCGCCTGTATCCCCAGCACTCAGGAGGTAGAGGCAGGTGGATCTCTGTGAGTTCCAGACCAGAATGGTCTATAATACGAGTTCCAGGACAGCCTCCCAAGCTACAGACAAAGCCTGTCTCAGGAGAAAAAAAATCTTTATCAGAACCTAAAAACACAGCGACCAATGGTGCTTGACATTGACTTTATTTCTTATAGGCACGGAACCAGTGACAGTGATCACCTGGAAACCAGCTGGTACTTCCATCTTTGGAGAGTTGGTGAGAAGATCCAGGCACCTCGGATGTGGTGGTCTGCCCACTGCACCCACCAAGTCGAGCATTCTCAATTCAATTGATAGACCTTGGCACATGATGCATTGTCATTATGAATAAATGCATTGGTACATTCATTCACTTATTCACTCATTACAAATATTAAATTTTTGGGTTGGGGATTTAGCTCAGTGATAGAGTGCTTTCCTAGCAAGTGCAAGGCCATGGGTTCCATCCTCAGCTCAAAAAAAGAATAACCAAATATTTTATTTTTTGGGTGATATGTTGGTTGCCTGAGGTCAATTATATTCAGCTGTCTAATTTACTCTGATTGTTCCATCCTCCATCATCCAAAGTCCTCTCATTTGTCAAACCTTCCCAATCCCATCAGGCCACTCTACTGTACACAATATTTGTACAGCTTCCTTCATGTATTCAGGACATTCACTATTTCACGTGTCTATCACATACAGGAGCCCCACATGAGAGTCATGCAGGACCTGTTGTTCTTTGAGTGACTTCTCTCTCTCAGTGTGATTGTCTCCAGTTGAGTTCATCTTCCTGCAAGACACATCATTCATTCTTAGCTGTGGATGAAACTAAACTGTTTGTAAAACATGTTTTCCTCTTTTATCTATCCTTTAATTCTTTGGGTGAATACATCTGGATCATGGTCAAGGCCATGGAGATCTGAATTGTATAGATGTTGGAGGAAGGGGTAAAGGGCTGAGAACTGTCTTCCAAAATCAACATGGAATCAGAACAGGATGGTGTTACCCTTGATACTTCAGACTGCATTAAATTGATTTTTCATGAAAATGATTGTTTATCTTTTTACAGATTAGACATTTATTTAAAGGTCAGACTTTTCATTTGAAAGGATTATTTCATTAAAACGTTAGTCTTTAGAAAGGCCGTGTGTGATGGCACAAGCCTTTAATCCCAGAACCTGGGAGGCAGTGGCAGGCAGATATCTGTGAGTTGGAGGCCAGCCTGGTCTACAGAGTGATTTCCAGCACAGGCTCCAAAGCTACACAGAGAAACTCTGTCTCAAGAAACAAAACAAAACAAAACAAGTTAGTCTTTATGGGAAGGGTTAATTTCTCATTGAGATCCTTATGGCAAAGGAAGTGCAGGGTAAATTTTGATTGTGTTGATTCAAGTTGTTTCTTTTGTATTTCAA
The DNA here is from genome assembly GCF_903995425.1 of Onychomys torridus. Lineage (NCBI taxonomy): Eukaryota > Metazoa > Chordata > Mammalia > Rodentia > Cricetidae > Onychomys > Onychomys torridus. Next base: position 43,029,319 of record NC_050457.1, on the reverse strand, counting down.
GTTTAACTTCACACATCAGTACAATAAAGGCAAAGAACAGTCATTGTCTTCAAAGTGTGGCTGTCTCAATGTTCAGATCAGCACAGGGTCCAGGAGACACCATCCCCAGCTAAATGCAAATGTCTTAATGCAAGTTCCTGTGTACTGGAGCAGGGACAAGCATCTCTTGAGAACTGAACTCTCCACCTGAACAGTGGAGGATTCCTGAGACCACACTTGTAGATGCAGAACTAGTCTGGAGATGACCATGGGGCTGGAGTGCTCTAGAGGCTACAGAGAATTCTCTGGACATAACATCCTGTCTTGTTCTCAGGTCAGCCCTGGTAACCTAAGCAGGTCCTGCTTTCAAATCCTAATTTTGGATACAATTTGGGACAGAGTCAAAAGTTCTGTGCTAGCCTTTTTTCCCCCACTTTTGAAACAATCCTTTATTTTAGGATATAATTTAGACTGAAAATGTTCGGTTTTCATCTAAAAGTACAGTTAACCATCTTCACCCCTAAGCATTTCTATACAAACACAGATAAGATATCGTGGAACTCACTGTGTAGATCAGGCTGTCTTCAGCACTCAGAGTGCTGAGAGCCAAAGGCATGTACCAACACACTCACTAAGACACACTTATGCTTTTATATTAAACCCAGTTTTATTTTGTCCTTTATAGAAATTGTTGACAGCATGTATTTGAAATAAGCACACAAAGAGTGTTGCTGTTCTTGAATACAGCCTGCCAAAGGCACCAAGTTGGGCTTTGATATGACGATAAAATTTCACACTGAACATGCTCTAGGATCTGAATGTTACCATTGGCTGGGACTGAGTCTTTTGCCATTACCATAATGAAAAGGAAATTTAATATATACACATTTAATAAATATCTATTTTTATATCCTGTAACTCATACCCTTAATTTTTGAAATCCACATATGTTATTTTTGTATTGAGAATCCTCTTAGATGAGTTCCAGGGTATCAGAAGCCCTCTTTTAAGAGCTGCAGATTCCAGGCACACATGTGGTACACATACACACATGCATGCAAAACTCTAGTGCACATCAAATAAATAAATAAGTAAATTTACATACTCTTGGAGGGTCTGGAGAGAGATGGCTCAGTGGTTAAGAGTACATGTTGCTTTTGCAAAGGACCCAAGTTTATTCTGAAGCACCCAAGTGGTGACCCATCACCTTCTAGGGCATCTGAAGCACTCTTCTGGCCTCTGTGTGCACTAGGCACACACAATATGCACAGACATACATGCGGGGGAAAACACTATACACATACAATGTAAACTAATGCATCGCTTTAAAACATAGAACATCTGTGAGTTTAAAAAAAAAAAAATCAAGGAGGTGGTGCCACACACCTTCATCCCAGCACTGGGATCAGCCTGGTTTGGGAGTTCCAGGACAGCCAGGGCTTAACAGAGAAACCTTGTCTTGAAAAACCAAAACATAAACAAAAACAAAAGAAAGAAAAGAAACAAATAGTTATTTATTCTTCTAATGAAATGACTTTAATATCCTTTAGCTATATTCAATAAAGACAATTTTTTTTTTAACCATAGATAATTTAAAAAGGTGGTACATACACCGAATCCTCCGGTATGGCGACAGCTAAGAAATAGGAATCAGTGCTGCACTTAGGCCCTGGACCCTCATCGAGACTTGGTCGTGTTCCAGCACTGGACTGTCACGGAGCACTGGACCTTACTGTACCGAAAACCCTTGCGAGAACGAACGAAAGCAGAGACTACGGATATTCGGTCGTCCATACACCAAATTCCTGTTCTTTAGGAAGCAGGGGTCGGATGTTTGGGACACTTGCCCGGTGGAAACGAAATCTGTAAGGACAAAAATCGGTCGCATTTTTAGCGTTAAGAAACGATGTCCAAGGTTTAGGGATTTAGCTCAGTGGAAGCCTAGCAAGCATAAGGCCCTGGGTTTGGTCCTCAGCTCTTTAAAAAGAAGAAGAAGAAGAAGAAGAAGAAGAAGAAGAAGAAGAAGAAGAAGAGGAGGAGGAGGAGGAGGAGGAGGAGGAGGAGGAGGAGGAGGAGGAGGAGGAGGAGGGAGGAAGAAAGAAAAAAGATTAAAAAAAAAAAAAAAAAAGCCGCACACATTTAATGCCAGCACTTAGGTGGCAGAGCCAGGCAGATCTCTATGAGTTCGTGACCAGCCTAGGCTACCAAGTGAGTTCCAGGAAAACTCGCAAAGTACACAGAGAAACCCTGACTCGAAAAACCAAAAAAAGAAAAAAGAAAAAAACAAAAAAACAAAAAACAAAAAACAAAAAACAAATGATGTCCAGCAGAACGAAGGGGACCCGAAAACGATTCCGAACCATGGCGTCCTGACTGCACCTGGGACCGAAAATGCACCTTACAGCTGGCCGACTAACGGCGGATTGGGGCAAACTCTCCAGGCCAGTCACTACCCGGAAGGTGAGAGTGAGAAGCCTTCACTCTGGCGAGGTCAGGCGTCTTGCCCGCGGTACAGAAGCCTTAACCGCGCTGCTAGCGGAGAAAAGAGGCCAGAGAGCGAAGAAACAGAAGGCCTTAGGAGACAGCGCTTGAGCCCTGGACCGTGCAGTCCCTGGAAACCGTCAGAGGAACCAAAGGAAGGCAGCCCAGATAGAGATGGTCGTGAAAACACCGAACTCTGGGTCTTCAGTCGGTCGGGAGCGGATGTCATGGGACACTTGACCAGAAAAAAACGTTCCTTGGCCGATGACACTCGGCATTGAATCCGCTGCGGAAAAAAAAAATCGAAATGTCAGCTTTTAGAAATAACGGAGAATGGAGCTTTAGAGGACGCGAAAACTAACCGAAACCGCAGCGTCCTAACTGTGTCGGGTGCAGACTCAGCCGGCCCTAAGGTGCATTTCGAGCCGCAGATCCGGTTAGGATGCCCCGGTTGCGATTCGTTTTCGGGTCCTCTTCGTTCCGCTCGCCCTCATTTCTAAACGCTGGAATTTCGTCTGATTTCTGTGTTAGATATTTCGTAAGGCTGAGGTCGAAATGCTCGTTTTCCATCAGGCAGGTGCCCCAAGACATCCGATCCCGCCACCTGAAAGAGCAGGAATTCAGTGTATGGAAGACCAAATCTCCTTAGCCACTGCTTTCGTTTCGTTTTGACGAGTTTCACGTACAGCAGGGCCCAGGGCTCCAGAGAGGTCCAGTGCTCGAACACGACCAAGTGCTCAAACATGCATGACTAACCACTCGAACACGACCAGGTGCTCAAAGATCTAGGAAATCCACGATTTAAACCACACCAGTTTACCAATTCGTCCGCCTCTGCCCCCTGAAAGACTACAAATACCCAGGACCGCAGCCTGCAGAGGATTCTGTCTCCCGCACCGCTGCACAGGCTGCCGTCCTCAGGTGCCAGCGCTGCTCCAGCCATGGAGACGACTTTCTGGTCCGTGCACGTGAAGCAGGCCTGGGATTCCGCCCTGCTGGCGCCAGAGACCGAACCTGCTCTGCTTCCCGTCTTCTCGGAAGAACGTGGGCCCTGGCCTCTTCCTTTCTACCCGGTCCTAGGGGTGATCCCCTCCGACCGCGGTGACGATCTCCAGCCACCGCTTCAATGTCTCCAGGGTGACTTCGCGGGATCCTGCGGGAGGTCCGACTCATCCAGCACGCCGGACTCCCAGTCGGACATCCACGAGGGACACGAGCAACCAGCGACCCCGTCAAGAGTGGAGGACTCTGTCCTAGAACCGGTCCCGGAGGCAGAGCAGCACCGGTTCTGGTCCAGAGCGCCCCACCGTGGCCACGAATCGCGGGGCACCGAGACCGCGGAAAGGAGAAGCCCTGGGGAGTGTCAGCGGCCTGCCACCGGAGACCGGAGGGGAGGACGGCGGGTTTTGTCTGCCCTCTGGCGGGGCTTTTGTAGCCTGGTCAGCTGCTGCGTGCCACGTGGCTGCTGCAACCGGTATGTGGCAGCGGGGAGCCTTAGCGAGATGCAGGCGCCTTTCAGCATGTTAGAGTGAACTCCGTGCCAAGAGGATCCCTACCTAAACCCCTTCCTTTCTGGTAGTCTTCTGGGCAGCCGGCTCCTTTCCAAATAAACTCCTACATCAACGTGCCTCAGATGGTCAGTGTCGATTCCTGCTTGTTTAATAAATGATTCCGACGATAATTTAAGGGGCTGTGCGCGCCAGTTTTCAAAGCTACCTGATGACACTCAGGATATGCTGTTTCTAGGATTGGTGGGGAAGCTGGTGTGGGAACTACCGAGGTTAGTCCTCAGGTTTTCAGGACGACGTGGTGGGCGGGCACTGCTTCCTGACCGCCCATAGCTCCTCCCCTTCTTCCCGGCAGGGTCCCTGTGCGGCCAGAACTGGGCGCAGCAGCGGTTCGTGGTGGACAAAGCCCTTGCTAAAGCTTTTGTCCTTCGGTCATCAGCGCGGGTGCTGGCGATTCCTTCTTCCAGTCCACTTCTGATTGGCGGTTAGATGGGCCGGGCTGCAATAGAAACGCTATTTCAAACCGCGATGGTGGTGTTCTGCCCGGTTCCATTCCTATTGCGGGGTTAATCCGGTTCTGCCAGGGGCCGGGATTCGATTGGATCCACGACCACGAACCGGGGGACATGAAGACAAGGCCAAAAGAAACGCTTGACGCACCTTTGCGGGTGTGCACCAGGTCCGTTCAGGAGGCCGTGGTTTTGGTTCGTTTTTGGGTCCTGGACGCTGAACACTGCATCATGTCTAAACGCTGGAAATGCGGCCAACGTCTGTTGTTATCGAATTTTCGTACCAATGTGGTCGAAATGCACGTATTCTGCGGGGCAAGTGTCCCAGGACATCCGACCTCGCCACCTGAAAGAGAACAAATTCGGCTTTCCAGGACCAATCCAGGACCATCTCCATCCCGGATCGGTTCCTTCTATGGCGCCAACGGTTCGGGGACAGCATGGTCCAGAACTGGATCGCGTCGCTGTCCTCTCTCAGTCCTTTCCGTGTCCATGGCGATGCTAACTTGCAGGCGAGGGCTCCCATGGCGGGCAAGACAGGGGACCCGGCCACCCTGATGGCTTCTCTCGCACCCTCCAGGGTTGGGTCAGAGCTTGAGAACTTGCCCCGTCCGCGGTTCCTCAGCCGCACCCGGAGTCCACGGTGGTGGGTGGGCACAGCGGGAGCCGCGGGCAATGAAGAAGTCCCAGCCAGAAGCCACAAACGCTTCCAAAGCCAATCCGCATCTCCGCCTCCGAGCTGCAGTCCAGACACGTCTTCACCGCAGGGGTCGATGTGGCGCCGGAGTCCGCCCAGGGGCGATTCCGGGGCACACAGCTGGATCTGGCGGTTTTGCCTGATCCGCGCCTGCAGATCCAGAGAGCCGAGTTCCGGTGGACTGTGAGCCGACCAGGCTGCTGTCTGACCGTGATCTCAAACCGCGTTCGTGATTTGCGGCCTCCGTCCTCTCGTTTTGCAGGTGGAATCGGGTTCTGCCTGGCAGGACATGGCGACATTGGACACCAACCATGAATCCAATGGTGTGACAGCAACAGTGGAGAAAACATTGTCGCCCTGGTGCCAGTGTGCACCCGACACTGTCAGGACGCTGCGGTTTGGGTTCGTTTTTGCGTCCTCTACTCCGTTCTCCGTTTTTTCTAATCGCTAAAACTTCGATTTATTTTTATTTTATTTTTTTAACGTTAGCGGACTCAGGGCCGGCTGTCATCAATCAAGGCACGATTTCTCCAGACAAGTGTCCCAAAGACCCCCGACCCCGGCTTCCTGAAAGTGGACGAATTCGGTGTATGGAGCCTCTGCTTTCCTTTCGTTTTCTCAACGGTTTTCTGGTACAGCAAGGCGCAGGGCTGGAACGTGGTCCAGTGCTCGAACAAGAACAAGAACTTGAGGCCTAGGCAATAGACGTTTTAAGCCTGACCAATTCGTCCGCCTCTGCCCCACTGGAAGAATACAAATATCAAGGTCTGGAGTCTGCAGAAGGCTCTGCAGCCACCCACACCAGTGCACAGGCTGCCGTCCTCAGGTGCAAGCGCTGCTGCAGCCATGGAGATGACTTTCTGGTCCGCGCACGTGAAGCAGGCCTGGGATTCCGCCCTGCTGGCGCCAGAGACCGAACCTATGCTTTAGTCTTCTTGGAAAAACATGGGCCCTGCCTGGCCTCTTCCTTTCTATCCGGTCCTAGGGGTGATCCCCTCCGACAGAAGTGACGATCTCGAACAACCTATTTAATGTCTCCTTGGTGACTTCGAGGGGTTTCCCTACGTTCATTCCACGGGGGACAGGAGCAATCAGCGACCACAACAAAGAGTGGAGGACTCTGGTCTAAAACCGGTTCCAGAGGCAGAGCAGCACCGGTGCTGGTGCAGAGCGCCCCACCGTGGCCACGAATCGCTGGACACCGAGACCGCGGAAAGGAGAAGCCCTGGGGAGTGTCAGCGGCCTGCCACCTGAGACCGGAGGGGACGACGGCGTGGTTTGTCTGCCCTCTGGCGGGGCTTATGTAGCCTGGTCAGCTGCTGCTTGCCAATTGGATGCTGCATACCGGTATGTGGCAGCAGGGAGGCTTAGCGAGCTGCAGGCGCTTTTCAGCGTGTTAGAGAGGGCTCTGTGCCAAGAGGATCCTTACCTAAACCCCTTCCTTCCTCACCACGGGTAGTCTTCTGGGCAGCCGGCTGCTTCCAAAATAAACTCCTATATCAACGTGCCTCACATGGTCAGTGTTGATTCTTGCTTGTCTAATAAATGATTCCAAAGGTAATTTAAGGGGCAATGCGCGCCAGTTTTCAAAGCTATCTGATCACACTCAGGATGCGCTGTTTCTAGGATTGGAGGAGAAGCTGATGTGGGGACAACTGAGTTTAGTCCTCCAGCATTCATGAGGACGCGGTGGGTGGGCACTGCTTTCTGACAGCCCATAGCTCCTCCCCTTCTTCAACGCCAGAGTGGGTGGGGGGCTGTTTGGCCTGCATTCTCCTTCCACAGATTGCCAAGGCACGAAGTCAGAGCTATGGAGATTCTGGAGCAATGTCCAGTTAGCATCTGTGATTTGTCCTCTGACTTGACTTCACATTGGCTGCCAGCAAGCTCTGGAGAGTGTCCTCTTGCGGTGTGGAAAGACATTGCTCAGGTAGGGTGCTGTCTGGGATTGCCTTCTTCTCTCTGTCCTCCTCCTAACCAAAGGGCGGGGCTAATGCCTAGAAGAGTTTCCATACAGCACCAAGACTCTGGACCACCCTGGCCTGAGGGCTTCTCTCTCCCACCTTCCTGATTTTAGTCTGTCCTTGGGATCCAAGGCAAGTCCCTGGTTAGTCAGCCAGCCATCTGAAATCAGGGTCTCTGTGTTGGTGAGTACAGTGTGCAGATTACCACATCTGGGGTGCTGCCATGCTTTCTGGCTGTGATGATGCAATCTGTCCCCTTGAGATTGGGACAGAATGAGATAGAAATCTTCCCCTCACTTTGTTCAAACTTCTTTCCTGTAATGAGTGACAGGAAGCAGACTATTGGTTTTGCAGCCCAGGGATGGTTTTGGATGGATTCCACATGATGAGGCTCACTCACTGTTCCTGAGCTCACCTTAGTTCCTCCAGAGTTCAAACCAGGAGTTCTCTTCAAGATGCCCTTCCTGAAGGAGCAGCTGCAGCTCTGCCCTCAGCCCCTTCCCTGCCCTGAGCTTCTCTGATCTCTGCTTCCCTGGATGACATTTCATGAGAACTCAAGTTCTCCATGGAAGATCACTGACCTCCAGCTTCCTTTAGGACCTGTTAGTGAACAGGTGATCTGCGCTCTCACTTGCTGAAACCCCAGACCTCTCTATTCCCCAGTGAGTTCAGATGATATTCTCCCTAAGTTACTACAATCAAGAGCACACTAGATCTTGGGACATCCCATTGATAGGTGAAACTATCCACTATTCATTTGCTTTAAGACACATTTTTTCTATAGAGGGGACTTATAAATGACCACTGAATAAATCAATACATAAGAAAATAAAAGGACTTAAAACTATGAGTTGACTTAATTAACATGGTTGTCCACCATTTTTCATGGAGTTACTATTAAGTCAATCCTTAAATAAATATTCAACCTGTACAAAAAGTTCATCATTTGGATAAAATATCAATATTTAATGGTAATGTCAAACCTTCAAATAAAAGAAAAATCAACAACCTTAAATACAAACTTTGAGGCCAGCCTGGTCTTCAGAGCCAGATCCACAGAAGGCTCAAAGCTACATCATTTTTGAAGTATATCAGGGGTATATGGACTCTCTGCCCTCAAGAATGTTGGACATGCAAGTGGTATTCAGACATCCATGGAGATAACACACAGAGAGGTAAAATACAAACTGGAAACAACAGCAGCAGCATTGATCAAAACCAGGTAATACACATGCACCCAGAGGCAGCATTATTTGAGTTATAGCACTAAAATTGTAATCAAGCATAGAGAATTGTTACAGTGTTATCAGAGTTACAAGGTTAAAACGGTAAATGCGTGCTGGAATGATGCCCAGTGGTTAAAAGCACTGACTGCTGCTCCAGAAGTCCTGAGTTCAATTCCCAGCAACCACATGGTGGCTCACAATCATACAGTCATACATGCTGTATATATAATAAATGAATAAATCTTTAAACAACCTGTAAAGCAAATAGAAGTGTTACAGTGTTATGTGAGCCATACCATTAAAAACCATAATTCAGGGTATATTCAGTAATATCTATAAATTAAAAAATGTTCATGCAATAGCCATCAGTGTAAAAATTACCTAAGAATTTGGAAAAAGGGGTGGCATGGGAGGGTTTTCAAGGAGGAAAGAGAAGGAAAAAGATTCTAACAAAAATATAAATGTTACTAGAAACTGGATACCGTGCCCAGGTACTACACTATGTGTGTAATACTATTAAACGTCACAAAAGCAAATACAAACCAACATAATGTTTCATAAATTACAGAGCTGAAAACACCAAATAGTCCAGGAGTTGCTGTGTGTTGATATTGTGTTCTCCAAAATCTTGTACACCCTGATAAATTGTTCTGGGGTCAGAGAACAGAACAGCCACTAGACAGTGATAGAGGCCAGAAAATGGTGGCACGGACACCTTTAATCCTAGCCTTCTTAAAGCAGATCCATCCCGTTCTCTGTGAGTTCAAGACCACACTGGAAACAGCCGGACATGGTGACACATACCTTTAATCCCAGGAAGTGATGGCAGAAAGCAGAAAGGTATTTAAGGTGTGAGCACCAGGAACTAGGCTGGCTAAACTTCTAGGCTTTTTGAGCAGCAGTTCTGCTAAGATCCTTTTGGATGAGGGAGGACACAGAGGCTTCCAAAGTCTGAGGAAACAGGATCAGCTGAGGAATTGGCGAGGTGAGGAAGCTGTGGCTTGTTCTGCTTCTCTGGTCTTCCAGCATTCACACTAATAACTGGCCCTGGGTTTGATTTTATTAAGACCTTTTAAGATTCCTGCTACAGAACTGACAGCCAAGCCAAATACATTCCAGGGAATCAAGGAACTGCCTGGAGTTGGAGGCTGAGTTATGTAATGTTCTCCATCTGGACCATGTCACTTTCTGATAGCTGCTCCTCAAGATCCCGGGATCCCATTGTTGCCTCCCAATGGTGGGAAAAACGGACTGGCTGAATAACTGTAGACTTGCCCTGGATCCCAAGGCCAGATCAAATTCCGAGGGTGTGAGAGAGAAGCCCTCAGGCCAGGGTAGTCCAGAGTGCTGTTGCTTTTTGGAAACTCTTCTAGGCATTAGCCCCACCCTTGGGGGGAAGGAGAGAGAGAAGAAGGCAATCCCAGACAGTGCCCGACCTGAGCAATATCTTTGGGCGCCACCAGAGGACACTCTCCCGAGCTTGCTGGCAGTCCATCCGAATTCGACTCAGAGGACAAATCACAGATGCAAATTGAACACCGGTCCAGAATCTCCAGAGCTCTGACTTTGTGGGGTGGCAGTCTCTGGGAAGGAGAATGCAGGCGCCACAGGGAACCGTGGGGGGAAGAAGCCTCAGGTCTGCAGCAGGAGGCGGTGCTGCGCATTGGCCTGAAAAGCAGTTTTGGCTTCAGGCAGGGAGTTCTTCATTGGGCCCAGTCCGGCTGTGCCCACCCACCAGGAGGGCCGGAGGTGTTAACCCCGGATGACAGTGAAACTCAGGTCCAGAGATCCAAGAGTGCGGGTGAGAAGCCACCAGACTGGGGGAGTCTGGCATCTTGCCCGCGGGTACCAGCACTCGCCAGGGACATAGCCTTGGAGGAATCAGAGACAGGAGGACTAGAGGGCGAGGGTCCTTGGAGACAGCTCTGGACTATGCTGTCCAAGGAAACCATCGACGCAATAAAAGGAACGCGGACTCCAAGGAGATTCGGTCAAGGAAACGCCGAATTCCTTCTCTTTCAGGTGGACGGGGTCGGATGTCCTGGGAGATTTGCCCCGCGGAAAACGTGCACTTCGATGGCATCAGTACAATAATCCCATGAACCTTCACCGTGCTGTTGACATTCTTGGAGCACTGGACAGCCATCGAGCACTTGGTCGGCCCCACCGCCAACTGGGGCAGCTCTCCAGGCCGGTCATAAGCCCATATGGTGTGAGTGAGAAGCCCTCATGCCTGCAGTGTCCGGCGTCTTGCCGGCCCGGGAAGTCTCCGCGCACCATGAACGGAGAAAGGTCCAGGAGAGGGCGAAGGAATAGGAGACAGTGCCTTACTGGAACCCTGGACCATAATCGAGAACTTGACGGTCATGGAGCACAAGACTGCGCTAGATCCGGTTGATGCCAAGCCACACCTGCGGTGTCCGCGTCGTGCCGGGATGGAGAGGACGAAAGGAATAGGAATCAGTGGCGCACTTGAACCCTGGACCGTCATGGAGCACTTGGTCGTGTTTGAAAACTAGAGCGCTTGACCGCGCCTGCGCCCTGCTGTACCCGAAAACGGTTGATAAAATGAAACGAAAGCAGAGGCTACAGAGATTCGATCGTCCACGCACCAAATTCGTCCTCTTTCAGGAAGCCGGGGTCGGATGTCTTGGGACACTTGTCCGGAGAAAACGTACCTTGGCCGGTCCTGTAACGTTAAAAAAGAAAGAAAAAAAAAATCCCACTTTCAGCATTTAGAAACAACAGAGAATGGATCCTAGAGGACACGAAAATGAACCGAAACCGCAGCAGCGTCCTGACCGCGTTGCTAGCACACTGGGCCGGGGCGCCAAAGGTTTCCTCCAGCGTCTCCCTTATGCCATCGGGTTCGTGGTTCCTGTAGAATGTCCCATCTGGCCTGGCAGAGCGCGATTCCGTCTGCAAAACCAAAGGACCGAGGCTGAAAATCACGGACCCTGTTTAAGATCGCGGTCGGAATGCACGTTTTCCGCCGCGCAAGAGTCCCAAGACACCCGACCCCGGCCTCCTGAAAGAGGACGAATTCCGTGCACGGATGACCCATAGCCTCTGCTTCCGTTTCCTTTTGTCAACAGGTTTCCGGTGTGGCGCGGACCAGGGCTCCAGCGCGGTCCATGCCAAGCGACTGTCAAATTCTCCAGGACGGTTCAGGGCTGGATGGCAGTTCAGGGCTCGAGCGTGGCAGAGTCTTTGATTCCTTTGCCTCTCGCCATCCTTTCTCCGTTCTTAGTGCAAACAGCAGCTTGTGCACTGTTGCAGGCGGCCGAGACTTCTCCAGGCTCAGGTCCTGGGTATTTGTCTGGCGGGGAGGCGGGGCCGGAGGAATCAGTAAATTTGTCCATCTGGAAAGGTCCATTGCACGACATCGTCTATTGTCGGACATCGACCCGGAGGTCAAATACGGACACTCGCTGGCTAAAACATGATGCAGTAACTCCAAAGCGAAGATATCGCCAGGCGGAGGAGTGCGGGCGCCCCAAAGACCACTGCCATGAACAAGTGTCCGGCCTTCTGCTCGGATGTGGAGCTGCAGACTGGCATCCAATGCAGTTCTGTTTCTGGCTCGCACTCCTTCATTGGCGGGGCCACCCACCACCGTGCACCTGAGGGCGGCGGACATACCACCGACAGGCTCCAGGCCGGTCACAACCCCTGAGGGTGAGAGTGAGAAACCATCACACCGGCGGGGTCAGGCGTCTTACCGCGACACAAAAGCCACAGCCGCCCTGCGAATGGAGAAAAGAAGTCCAGGAGTCAAAGGCCATAGGAGACAGCGCTGCACTGGGCCGTGCTGTCCCTGAAGACAGTCACCCCAAGGGAAGGAAGGCAGCGGAGACGGAGATATGGTCGTGAAAACACCGAACTCGTGGACTTCCAGGCGGTCGGGCGGCGACGTCTTGGGACACTTGCCCGGAGAAATCGTGCCTTGACTGATGACAGTCGGCCCTGAGTCCGCTAACGTAAAATAAAATAAAACAAATAAAAAATAAACAGAAGTTTTAGCGATTCGAAACAATGGGAACGGAGTAGAGGACGCGAAAACGAACCCAAACCGCAGCGTCCTGACCGTGTCGGGTGCACACTGGCACCAGGGAGGCAACGTTTTCTCCACTTTTTCGGTCACGCCATTGGGTTTGTGGTTGGTGCCCAATGTTGCCATGTCCTGCCAGGCAGAGCCCGATTCCGTCCGCCACACGAAAGTACCGAGGCCGCAAATCACGGACGTGGTTTGAGATCGCGGTCTGAAAGAAGCCCGGTCGGCTGACAGTGGACCAGAACTGGGCTCTCTGGATCTGCAGGCGCGGATCACCATCAGGCAAAACCACAACATCCAGCTGTGTGCCCGGGAATCCCCACTGGGCGGACTCCGGCGCCACAGCGACCCCTGCGGTGAAGAAGAGTGGGGACTGCAGCTAGGAGGCGGAGATGCGGATGGGCTTTGGAAGCGTTTTTGGCTTCTGGCTGGGATTTCTTCATTGCCCGCGGCTCCCGCTGTGCCCACCCACCACCGTGGACTCGGGGTGCGGCGGAGGAACCAGCCACAGACGCAGGTTCTCAAGGCCTGACCAGAAGGGAGAAATAATGGCGAAAGGCCAAGGCCCCCGGGACAGGGACGCACTCGAGTCCAGGATCGTGCTGTCCCGAATACCGTCGGCGCAGTAGAAGGAACGCAGAGGTGACGGAGATTCGGCCGTGGAAACGCAGCCTTTGTCCTCTTTCAGGCGGCCGGGATCGGATGTCTTGGGACACTTGCTCCGTGGAGATCGAACATTTCAACCGCATCGTTTTGAAATCCGCTAACGACAGACATCGGACGAATTTTTAGCCTTTAGAAACGACGACGAGCTGCGCCTAGCAGAGCCGAAAACGAACCGCAAACACGTTGTCCTGACCCCACCTTGTGCTACTCGGTGTCAGGCTTTTCTCGTGGCGTTTCCCTCACGTCCTACAGTTCGTGTTTGGTGCGACGCTGTGGCGGAATCCTGCCGGGGTCTGCCAGGCGGAGCCTGGTCACTGCGGCAATAGGAAAGAACGAGGCTGAAAATCGCGGGTCGCGTTTGAAATCACGGTCGGACTGCAGCCCGGGCCTTCGATTCCGCGATCGGAAGGCGGCTGGAAGGAGGAATGACCGGCACGCGCGGGTGAACAAACGAGGAAACCAAAGTACCGGCGCTGCGCGTCTGGAATCGCGGCGGGGCGGACTTCCGGCGCCACAGCGACCCCTGGAGTGCAGAAGTGTCGGGTCCGCCGCGGGGAGGCGCAGGTGCGGGTCGGGATCAGCTGAGTTTTGGCTTCAGGTTGGAATTTCTTCTTTGGCCCCGGCTCCTGCTGTGCTCACCCACCACCCTGGACTCGGAGCTGGCGGACTAACGGACAACTGGAGCCGGGTCGCGGGGCCGGTGACAACCTCGGAGGGTGCCAGTGAGAAATCCTCAAGCCGGCCAGGTCCGGCGTCTTGCCCGCCTTCCAAGCGCTCCTGGGGCCATAGCCACGCCGCGAACGGAGAGGACGGCCATAGTGGGCAGGCGAGCGTCGTACTCGAACCCTGGACCGTGCCGTTCCCGAAAACTCTCAGATCCACCAAAGGAACGCAGGCGCGGCCAAGATTCCGCGGTGCAAACTCCACCTTGTCGCGCTCCAGGCGGCCGGGAGGGATGTCTTAGGACGCCGGCTGTGCGTCAACGTGTCTTCCCGGATTTTGGCACAGAATGCGCTAAGGTTAGAAAGCCAAGGAAGGTTCACGATCCTTTCCTACAGGACCTGCATTCCGGTTCTGCCGGGCTGGCTGCAGCGGGATGCGACCACAACCATGAACAGGACGACAAGAGGACCAGGACACGAGACACTTTTGTCGCCCAGTGCGCGTGTGCACCCGATATGGTCAGCACACTGCGGTTTCGGTTCCGTTTTCGCGTCCTCTGCGCCCCATACTCCGTGGTTTCTAAACGCTGAAATTTCGATTTATTCTTTATTTTTTTTCCTACCTTAGCGGATTCAGTGCCGGATCCCATCGGCCAAGGCACGTTTTCTCCGGACAAGTGTCCCAAGACTTCTGCGCCCGACCGCCTGCAAGACCACGAGTTCGGTGTTTTCACCACCATATCTCCTTCGCTTCTCCTTCGTTTCTGCCTTCCTTTTCTTAAAGTGATGGCAACCGAGGTTTGTCCTCCAGCCTTCCCGACGACGTGGTGGGCGGGCACTGCATTCTGACCGCCCATAGCTCGTCCCCTTCCTCACCGCAGGGTCCCTGTGGAGTCAGAACTGGGCCCAGCAGGGATTCCTGGTATACAAAGCCCGTGCTAGCGCTTTTGTCCTTTGGTCATCCGCGGGCGTGCCCGAGAGAGATTCGTCCGATGGGCGGTTAGAAGGCCCGGGCTGCAATCCGACCGCCATTTCAAACCGCGATGGTGATTTTCCGGGTGGTTCCATTCCTATTGCGGCGGTAATCGAGCTCTGCCAGGCAGGCTGCGTCCGAAATCCATAGGAACCACGTAGACCAACCGAAGGACGTGAAGAAAACGCCACAAGAAAAGGCTGACGCACCGGTGCTGCTGTGCACCAGGTCCGTCCAGGAGGCCGTGGTTTCGGTTCGTTTTGGGTCCTGTGCGCTAAACTCTACATCATTTCTAAACGATGGCAATGCGTCCTATGTCTGTCATTAGCGGATTTCGTACCCATACCGTCGAAAAGCACGTTTTCCGCGGGGCAACTGTACCAGGACATCCGACCCCGGCCACCTGAAAGAGAACGAATTCGGCGTTTCCAAGACCGAATCTCCGTCGAGGCTGGGTTCCTTCTATGGCGCCGACGGTTTGCTGGGACAGCATCGTCCAGAGCTCTATCGCGTGGCTGTCTCCAAGGTCTTCGCCCTCTAGCCTCAGTTCTTTCCGCTTCCATGGTGCAGCTAGCTTGCTGGCAAGTGCTCCCATGGCAGGCAAGACGCCAGAACCAGCCAGCATGACGGCTTCTCACTCGCACCCTCCAGGGTTGGGTCAGACCTTGAGAACTTGCCCTGTCGGCGGTTCGTCCGCCGCACCCCGGGACCACGGTGGTGGGTGGGCACAGCGGGAGACGCGGGCAATGAATTCCCAGCCAGAAGCCAAAAACGCTTCCAAAGCCAACCTGCATCTCCGCCTCCGAGCTGCGGTCCAGACATTTCTTCACCGCAGGGGTCGATGTGGCGCCGGAGTCCGCCCAGTGGCGATTCCGGGTGCACACAGCTGGATCTTGCCGTTTTGAGTAATGGGGATCCGCGACTGCCCGCGACTCTTCCAGAGAGCCCAGTTCCCATCACCTGTCAGCAGACCGGGCTTCTGCCCGAACGTGATCTCAAAAGACATCTGTGATCTTCGGCCTGGATTCTTTCGTTTTGCAGACGGAATCGGGCTCTGCCTGGAGGACGTGGCGACATTGGACACCAACCACGAACACGATGGCGCCATCGAAACGCTGGAAGAAACGTTTGAGGCCCCGGTGCGAGTGGGAACTCGACGCGATCAGGACGTGAGGTCTCGGTTCGTTTTCGCGTCCTATAAGCTTCATTCTCCGTTGTTTCAAATGCTGAAACTTAGATTCCCCCCCCCCCCCCCCGTTATCGGATTCATTGCCGACTGTCATCGGCCAAGGCACGTTTTCTCCAGACAAGTGTCCCAAGACAGCCGTGCCCCACCGAGAGGAAGGCACCGGTTCGGTGTTTTCAGGACCATATAACCGTCTCAGCTGCCTTCCTTTCGTTGGTCTGACGGTTTTCAGGGACTGCATCGTCCAGGGCTCCTGTGCAGAACTGTCCCCTATGGCCTTATCCCTCTGTCGTTCTTTTCGCGGCTTTTGTACCAGGAACAAGACGTCGGACCCCTCTGGTGTGATGGCATCTCAATTCACACTCCGGGGTTGTGACCGGCCTAGAGAGTCTCTGCATGTCCGCGGCCATCCCGCCGGCCCTATGGTGAATTTCGGGTCCCGGGAGCGGTTAGGACACCGCGGTTTCCTTTCCATTTTGGGTCCCCTTCGTTCCGCTCGCCGTCGTTTCTAAACGCTGGAATTTCTCCAATTTCTGTCTTTACGGATTTCGTAACGATGCCGTCGAAAAGCACGTTTTCCCGAGCGGAAAGTGTCCCAAGACATCCGACCCGCCTCCCGACAGATGACAAATTCGATGTATGGACGACCGAATCTCAGTGATCTCTGCGTTCCTTTCGTTTGGTCAATGGTTTTCATCTACAGCATGTTCCAGGGCCCCAGTGCGGCAGTGCCTCCATGGCCTTCATAGTCTGGCAGACTTTTCTCCGTTCTAGGCGCGCAGACTTAACTGGCAAGCACTAGTACCACCGGCAAAACGCCGGACACCGCAGGCCTAGAGACAGGACATCGGACCCGCTGGTATTGTAGCATCTCAATTCACCCTCATGCTTGTGACCTGCCTGGAGAGTCTCGGCCTGTCGGCGGTCATCCCGCGGGCCCTATGGTGAATTTCGGATCCTAGTGAGGTTAGGACTCCGCTGTTTCCATTCGATTTCCGGTCCTCTTCCTTCCGCCCGCCCTCGTTTCTAAACGTTGAAATTTTCTCCAATTTCTCTCCTTACGCATTTCGTACCGATGCCATCGAAACGCACCTTTTCCTGACTCGAAAGTTACACAAGACATCCGACCCCGGCCAACTGAAAGAGAATGATATCCGCGTTTCCAGGACCAAAACGTTGGAGGAAATGTTTGGAGCCCTGTTGTGAATACACACCGAACGCGGTCAGGACGCTGTGTTTTTCGAGTCCTCTAACGCTCGATTTTCCGTTGTTTCTAAACGCTAAAACTTCGACTTATTTTTACGTTAGCGGATTCAGTGTCGAGTGCCATCCACCAAGGCATGTTTTCTCCGGACAAGACACCCGACCCCGGCTCCTGAAAGAGGATGAAATCGGTGTATGGACGACCAGGACTCCTTAGCCTCTGCTTTCCCTTTGTTTTGACAAAGCTTTCGGGGACAGTACGCCCCAGGGAAGGAGCGCGGTCTAGTGCTCAAACACGACAAGCGCTGGCACAAGACCAAGTGCTCGAACATTGTCCATTGTCTAACATGACCAAGTGATCCATGACTGTCAAGTGCTCCAACAGTCCAGTGCTGCAACATGACCAAGAAATCCGTGATGGTCCAGTGCTCGAAACTCGTCCATATGCTCGATCAATGGAGTCAAGTGTTCGAACACGACCAGGTGCTCGAACATTGTCCCGTGTCTAACACGACCATGTGCTCAATGGTCAAGTGCTCCAAACACCGTCGGGTGCTCCAACACGACCAAGAGATCCGTGGAGGTCCAGTGCTCGAATATGAACACGGCCCAGTGCTGGAACACGTCCATGTGCTCCATCAATGGCGGTCAAGTGTTCGAACACGACCAAGTGCTCCAACATTGTCCAGTGTCTATATCATGACCAAGTGCTAGATCACGATCAAGTGCGGCATGATCATCAAGTGCTCCATGAAGATCAAGTGCTAGAACACTGTTCAGTGCTCGAACACGACCAACTGCTCGCACAGGTTCAAATACTCGATGACGGGCCACTGCTCGAAAATGACCACGACCAAGTCTGGAACACGACCAAGTGCTCCATGAAGTTCAAGTGCTCGAAACACAGTCCGATGCTCCAACACGACCAAGAGATTGGTGATGGTCCAGTGCTGGATCATGGTCAAGTGTTCGATCACGGTCAAGTACTCTAAGACCTAGGAAATCCACGATTTACCCACACAAGTTTACCAATTCCTCAGACCCCGCCCCCCTGAAAGACTACAAATACCAGGGCCGCAGCCTGCAGAGGATTCTGTCTCCCGCACCGCTGCACAGGCTGCCGTCCTCAGGTGCAAGCGCTGCTCCAGCCATGGAGACGACTTTCTGGTCCGTGCACGTGAAGCAGGCCTGGGATTCCGCCCTGCTGGCGCCAGAGACCGAACCTGCTCTGCTTCCCGTCTTCTCGGAAGAACGTGGGCCCTGGCCTCTTCCTTTCTACCCGGTCCTAGGGGTGATCCCCTCCGACCGCGGTGACGATCTCCAGCCACCGCTTCAATGTCTCCAGGGTGACTTCGCGGGATCCTGCGGGAGGATCGACACTTCCAGCATGCGGGACTCCCTGCTGGACTTCCACGAGGGACACGAGCAACCAGCGACCCCGTCAAGAGTGGAGGACTCTGGCCTAGAACCGGTCCCAGAGGCAGAGCAGCACCGGCCCTGGTGCAGAGCGTCCCACCGTGGCCACGAAACGCGGGACACCGAGACCGCAGAAAGGAGAAGCCCTGGAGAGTGTCAGCGGCCTGCTACCCGAGACCGGAGGGGAGGAGGGCGGGTTTTGTCTGCCCTCTGGCGGGGCTTTTGTAGCCTGGTCAGCTGCTGCGTGCCACGTGGCTGCTGCAACCGGTATGTGGCAGCGGGGAGCCTTAGCGAGCTGCAGGGGCCTATCAGCATGTTAGAGTGAACTCCGTGCCAAGAGGATCCCTACCTAAACCCCTTCCTTCCCCGCAACCGGTAGTAGTCCATGCAGCCGGCTGCTTTCCAAATAAACTCCTATATCAAATTGCCTCAGATGGTCAGTGTCGATTCTTGCTCGTTTAATAAATAATTCCTAAAGTAACTTAAGGTGCTGTGCGCGCCAGTTTTCAAAGCTACCTGATGACACTCAGCATGCGCTGTTTCTAGCATTGGTGGGGAAGCTGGTGTGGATCAACCGAGGTTAGTCCTCTAGCCTTCAGGACGACGGGGTGGGTGGGGTGCCCGCGATTCGTCCAGCCAGCCGACATCCCAGCAGTGTAAGCAGGTCGGGCTGCAGTCCGTCCACGATCTCAAACCGCGTTCGAGATTGTGGGCCTCGGTCCTTTCGTTCAGCAGGCGGAATCCGACTTTGCCAGGCGATGTTCCACACCAACCCGACCGCGTGAGCGAGACGTTGGAGGAAATGTTTGGCGCCTTGGTGCGAATGTGCACCCGACACGGTCAGGACGCTGCGTTTTCTGTTCGTTTTCGAGTCCTCTAATGCTCCATTCTCCGTTGTTTCTAAACGCTAAAAGTTCGACTTATTTTTACGTTAGCGGATTCAGTGTCGAGTGCCATCCACCAAGGCACGTTTTCTCCGGACAAGTGTCCCAAGACACCCGACCCCGGCTTCCTGAAAGAGGACGAATTCGGTGTGTGGACGACCGATTCTCCCTAGCCTCTGCTTTCCTTTTGTTTTGACGATGGTATTCGGGTACAGCACGGCCCAGGGCTGCACCACGGTCCAGTACTCGACAATGGGCCAGTGCTGGAACAGGACCAAGTGCACGATGCTCAAGTGCTCCAAACACCGTCGGGTGCTCCAACACGACCAAGAGATCCGTGGTGGTCCAGTGCTCGAATATGAACACGACCCAGTGCTCGAACACTTCCATGTGCTCGATCAATTGAGGTCTAGTGTTCGAACACGACCAAGTGCTCGAACATTGTCCAGTGTCTATCACGACCAAGTGCTCAATAAGGATCAAGTGCGGCATGATCGTCAAGTGCTCCATGAAGACCAAGTGCTAGAACACTGTTCAGTGCTCGAACACGACCAACTGCTCGAACAGGTTCAAATACTCGATGTCGGGCCACTGCTCGAAAAACGACCACAACCAAGTGCTCCATGAAGTTCAAGTGCTCGAAACACAGTCCGATGCTGCAACACGACCAAGAAATCGGTGATGGTCCAGTGCTCGATCACGGTCAAGTGCTCGATCACGACCAAGTGCTTGAACACCTAGGAAATCCACGATTTACCCACACAAGTTTACCAATTCCTCAGACCCCGCCCCCCTGAAAGACTACAAATACCCAGGGCAGCAGCCTGCTGAAGATTCTGTCCCCCGCACCGCTGCACTGGCTGCCGTCCTCAGGTGCAAGCGCTGCTGCAGCCATGGAGACGACTTTCTGGTCCGTGCACGTGAAGCAGGCCTGGGATTCCGCCCTGCTGGCGCCAGTGACCAAACCTGCTCTGCTTCCCTACCTAAACCACTTCCTTCCTCGCACCCGGTAGTCTTCTGGGCATAGGGCTTCTTCCAAAATAAACTTAAACATCAACGTGCCTCTCATGGTCAGTGTCAATTCCTGCTAGTTTAATAAATGAGTCAAAGGGTAATTTAAGGGACTGTGCGCGCCAGTTTTCAAAGCTACCTGATGACACCCAGGATGTGCTGTTTCTAGGATTGATGGGAAGCTGCTGTGGGGACAACTGAGGTTAGACCTCCAGCCTTCAGGAAGACGGTGGGCGGGCACTGCTTTCTGACAGCCCATAGCTCCTCCCCTTCTTCACTGCAGGGTTCCCTGTGGCGCCTGCATTCTGCTTCCCAGGGATTGTCATGGCACAAAGTCAGAGCTCTGGAGATTCTGGACTAGTATTCTGCTGGCATCTGTGATTTGTCCCCTTAGTCGAGTTCAGATCGACTGCCAGCAAGTTCGGGAGAGGATAGGTTGGTTTCACCCAAAGGTGTTGCTCTGGTGGGGCCCTGTCTGGGATTGCCTTCTTCTCTCTGTCCTTCTTCAATTCCAGCGGAGCTAATGCCCAGGAGAGTTTCCATACAGCACACAAGACCCTTGACCACCCTGACCCAAGGGCTTCTCTTTCCCACCCTCCTGATCTTAGTCTGCCCTTGGGATCCAGGGCAAGTCCCTGGTAATTCAGCCAGTCCATTTTTCCCACCTCTGGGAGGGAAAAGCGGGATCCCAGGATCTTAAGGAATTCTCTATCAGAAAGTGACAAGGTCCAGATGGAGATCCTTACTTAACTCAGCCTCTGAGCTCCAGGCACTTCCTTGTTTCACTGGAATGAACTTGGCTTGGCTGTCAGTACCTCCTGGAGTATTTGAAGATTTTGGCTCTGTAATTTATGAAATGCTATGTTAGGTTTGTATTTGCTTCTGTGACTTTTAATGGTATAATACACATAGTGTGGTACCTGGGTATTGTATCCAGTTTCTAGTAACATTCATATTTTTGTTAGAATCTTTTTCCTTCTCTTTCCTCCTTGCAAGCCCTCTCATCCTACTTCTTTTTCAAATTCCTAGGTAATTTTTCACTGATGTTTTTGCATGAACATTTTTGTATTAAAGGTGTTACTAAATCTGTCCTGAATTACTGTTGTTAATGGTATGGCTCGTATTACCCCGTACCCCTTCTATTTGCTTTACAGTTTAAACTTGTAACTCTGAAAACACTGTAACAGTTCTCTATGCTTGATTATAATTTTGTGCTATAACTCTAATAATGCTGCGTCTGGGTTGTATGTGTATTTACCTGGTTTTTGATCAATGCTGCTTCTGTTGTTTTCAGTTTGCATTTTACCTCTCTCTGTTTTATCTCCATGGATGTCTGAATACCACTTTCATGCCCAAGGTTTTAGAGGGAAGAGAATCCACATACCCCAGATAAATAATGATGTAGCCTTATTTACAAAAGCTAAGAGATATACCAAGGCAATTATCTGGCAAAGAGAGATGGAAAGAAGAATGTGTGGGGAACAGACATGAAAGGATTATTGTCCTTCACCAAGAAAAATGACGTCATCTGGTCTGCAGAAAGATGCCTGCACCTGGAGAGAATCACACCAAGTGGATGACCAAGTCTCCAGATGACAGATATCCAGTGTCTCTCATCTGTGGAGCCTAGAATCATCAGATACATAAGACTGTTTTGTTCCTATCACAAATCAGAGCAACACACATGTACAGCACACAGAAAGACACCCCCCAGCACTTCCCTTTTCTTTTTTAACAAAGGAAGGTTTTAACTCTAACATAGTAAAATTACATCTAGCAAAACAATTACCAAGCAAGAATTATAGTTACAGTATCTAGTCTGTTTATAATACCTAGTCTATTTGTATTTGGCAAAATTTAAGAAGATATTCTATCTATCCTCTATTTGTGAGTCTAAAGATTCATATCTAACTTACCTATTATCGTAACTAAGGAAATTATAACTCTCTAGTCTTCAATTACATCAAAGACCTCAGAAGGATATGATATTACCTGAGAAATGGGAGAAGGGTGTAAGAAACTTTTGGGAGTCTTGTGAGAGTAGACAGAGACAGCTGGCAGCCTGGACAGTCATCCAAAGTTTCTGTAAAGTTGAGGCACCTGTCTTCAGCTCACAGGTCTGCCGTCTCCCAGTCACTTCTCTCTGTGTCCTGTAGAATGTCTGGCAGTTTCCTCTGTGAAGCAGGAACCTGAAGGACCATTTTGCTAAGCAAAGTTAAGTGGTCACCTTCCTATGGGTCCTGCACATCCACTTGATTAAAGCAGTCCAGGCAAGAACAGTTTCTTGTCCAAATGGGTATTTTTGCCAAGAAGAAGATAAACTCTATATAGAGTGTCTTCAATGTCCATCCTCCTCTCTGAAGTAAATCGGTGCTGCCAGGAGCAGATATGTCTCACTGTCCAGAAAGTCTAAATTTTTAAAACATTTTAAATGCCTTATTCTGTAGCTCTTTGAAGTGTTTGAAGATGACCTACCTAATTGAATTATATCTATGTATACCTAGAAAAGTTAACATGAGTATAAGTTTGACTATCATAGAAGACTAATTATTAATCTATTTTTAATCATTCATTACAATCTAAATGAGTCACATAAACATAATACCTAAAATGAGAATAGAAATATGTATATACAGTATAACAAAATTAAATTTAAACTTGTATCAACAAACTAAAATCCATAGTAATGTAAAACATTTCTAAACAAGTTGTTGCTCTTTAAAAGTAGGTTCATTAATCTACCCTTTCATCCTATCATATCTATACTGTCCCCTTTTCTTCTTTAGAAAGAGATCGCATTTATAATCAACCTGATTTAAATAAAAATATTGGTTTTCCTCTGCCTGACACCAGAGGGCTCCTCTGATATGGGACAGAAGAATCTCTCAAATTTTGTTTAGCAATATCCTTGGGTTTAGAGAAGGAGTGAGTCAGCTCCATATCCAAAACCAGCTTGGTATACTTGGGAATTTGAGCATAGCTTCTCATACTACTTCCTGCTGGATGAAGGTGTTGTATCTTATGGGGACACCAAGAAAATTTTAGGATTATGAAGTAGTTCGTGAGGTTGTATTCTCTGAGCCAGTTGCCTTGAAACTGCTCTGCATGTTGGAACATCTGGGCCATGGTGTCATCAAAGACCTTTCAGGATTGCAGTATTGGGGAGGGAGCTCTAATGGGATTATGTAGGTGCATGAAATTAATGTCAGGCAACCCCATATCACCCAATAGAGAAAATGAATTAATGTGTCTCAGTTACTTTTCTGTGGCTGTGATTAAACACCACAATAAAAGTACTTGGAAAAACAAGTGGTTAGTTTGCTTTATAGTTTCACAGAGTCTGTGATGGTAGAGAGCTGAGAGAGCTCACATTTTCATCCACCATCAGAAGGCAGAGGGAGTGTAGGGGGAGAGAGAGAGACAGAGACAGACAGACAGAAAGGGAGACAGAGAGAGAAGTCCTGCTTAGTGAGCTCATAATGGGGATCCTTTGGAATCTCTACATCCATTCCCAGTGATATAATTCCTCCAAGAATTTCACACCTCCTCATTTTCAGAAAGAGTCCCACCAACTAGGAATGAAGCATTCAAACATGAGTCTTTGGGATCACCTTCATTAATAAGATCACAGGATGGATGGATGAATCAAGGATCCAATTAATTTATATGTAACAATGTGTCCCATGATAATACTCTATCAACTGAAATCAGGGTCCCTGGGTTGGTGGGTGCAGAGTGCGGATTACCACATCTGGGGTGCCTGGATCTCATGTTGCCATGCCATCTTCTGTGATGATGGAATCTGTCCCTTTGGTATTCTCTGGGACAGCATGAGACAGAAATCTTCTGCTCACATTGATCAAACTTCTTTCCTGTAATGTGTGACAACAAGCAGACTATTGGTTTTGCAGCCCAGGGATGGTTTTGGATGGATTTCACATGAGGCTCACTCATTGTTCCTGAGCTCACCTTAGTTCCTCCAGAGCTCAAACCAGGAGTTCTCTTCAAGATGCCCTTCCTGAAGGACCAGCTGCAGCTCTGCCTTCAGCCCCCTTCCCTCCCCTGAGCTTCTCTGATCTCTGCTTCCCTGGATGACATTTCATGAGAACTCAAGTTCTCCATGGAAGATCACTGACCTCCAGGTTCCTTTAGGGCCTGTTAGTGGACAGGTGATTTGCGCTCTCACTTGCTGAAACCCCAGACCTCTCTATTCCCCAGTGAGTTCAGATGATATTCTCCCTAAGTTACTACAATCAAGAGCACACTAGATCTTTGGACATCCCATTGATAGGTGAAACTATCCACTATTCATTTGCTTTAAGATACATTTTTTTTTCTCCACAGCTCCTGTGGGAGAGAGGGGACTTATAAATGACCACTGAATAAATCAATAGATATGAAAATAAAAATTTGGGAGGCATGGTGGTGCACACCTTTATTCCAGCACCTAGAAGTTAGAGGCAGGTGGATCTCAGTGAGTTCAAGGCCAACCTGGCCTACAAAGTGAGTTCCAGGACAGCCAGGGCTACATAGAGAAACCCTGTCTCAAGAAACAAAAGCAAACAAACAATAAATTAAATTAGATAATAAAAAGGTCCTAGATACTTTTCACTGAGTGAAGACTTTTATAGACTTATAAATTTGGGGACACCAGAAACAAGTCTCACAAAACCTTAAAATGAACTGAGCACAACGTTAAGAGTTACACCATCTCTGAAGAGAGATAAAGGAGGAGCATGGGAGATATTTTCGTACTTTTGGGAAAGTACCATTTCTTTATAAAAACTCTTCTCTTGCCAGATGGTGTTGGGGCTGACCTTTAGTCTCAGCACTCAGGAGGCAGAGGTAGATAAAATCAGCTTCTCCTTTTAAAATAGATAGTTTCATGATATTTTAAATGCTATTTCCTTTTTAAATTTTCTATGGTAAAAACATTTTCTTTACTGAATATACCTAAAGGATATTTTCATTAGAAGAAAAAAAAAATAAACATTTGTTTCCTTCCTTCCTTCTTCTTCTTCTTTTTTTTTTTTTTTCTTTCCTGAGCTGAGGACTGAACCCAGAACCTTGGCGCTTGCTAGGCAAGTGCTCTACCACTGAGCTAAATCCTCAACACCCCCGTTTTTTTTTAAAGACAGGATTTGTCTGTGTAGCTCTGCTTGTTCTGGAACTCCCTAGACCAGGCTGACCCCAGTGCTGGCATGAAAGATGTGTGGTACTCTGCTTGTTTCTTTTCTTCTTCTCTCTTTTTTTTAAACTCAAGGATGTTCTACATGGAAGATCCTTTGGTTTTCATTCTATGTGTATGGATGTTTTTCCTGCATATAGGACTATGCATATTGTGTGTGCCCAGTGCACACAAAGGCATGAAGAGTGTTTCATATCCCCTGGAAGGTGGTGAGCCACCATGTGTGTGCTGACAACTAAATCTGGGTCCTCTGCAAAGGCAACAAGTACTCTTAACGACTGAGCCCTCTCTCTCCAGACCCTCAAGAGTATTTAATTCTACTTATTTACCTATTTAATGTCACTAGTGTTTGCATGCATGTGTGTCTGTGTACCACATGAGTGCCTGTTGCCTGCAGAGCACAAAAGAGGGCTTCTGACCCCTGGAACTTATCCAAGAGTATGCTCAATACACAGATAACATATGTGACTTTTAAAAATCAGGTCTATGACATATGGGATCTAAAAATAGATGTTTATTAAATGTGTATATGTTCAATCTCTGATTCATTATGGAAATGGCAAACACTCGGTCTCAGTAAATGGTAACATTCAGACCCTAGAGCATGTTCAGAGTATAATTTTAGAGTCAACTGAAAGCCCTGCTTGAGGTTGGGGATTTAGCTCAGTGACAGAGGACTTGTCTAGCAACCTCAAGGCCCTTGTTTGATCCTCAGCTCCGAAATAAAAAAAAAAAAAAAAGAAAGAAAGAAAGAAAATACAACTTGGTGCCTTTGAGGGCCTGTATTCAAGAAACAGTAATGCTGTTTGTGTGATTATTTCAAATACATAGTATCACATTTTCTATAAAGAACATAATAAGGGCACGCCTTTAATCCCAGCACTTGGGAGGCAGAGCCAGGCAGATCTCTGTGAGTTCAAGGCCAGCTTGGTCTACAGAGTGAGTTCCAGGAAAGGTGCAAAGCTACACAGAGAACCCTGTACACATAGAATGCTGTATACATAATAAATAAATAAATCTTTTAAAAAAATAAAGAAAAACAAAAACCAAAAAAGTCAGTATTTGGATGAAGAGTTGATCATTTAAAGAAGCCCCAACCCCTGTATTAAAGAAGATCTTTCTCATTAAAATCCACATTTTGCTAACCTATGGCAGAGTCATCAACGTGGCTGCCCACAGAGGACATGCTGACTGGAGGTGGGAAGCTCATGAGGCCTCAGCCTTAGAAAAAATCATAGACAAGAAAGGAACAGTGAGGGCTTCTGGGAGGGTGGCACATGCCTTTAATCCCAGCACTCAGGAGGCAGAGGCAGGCTGATCTCTTGAGTTTGAGGCCAGCCTGGTGTACAGAGAAAGTTCCAGGACACCCTGGGCTACACAGAAAAACCCTGTCTCAAAAAACAAACAAGAAACAAACTAACAAGAAATCAAACAGCACCAACAACAAAGAAAACAAGAAATGCAAGAGCAACAGCTTCCCCAGGGAAGAGCCCCAATGGCTATCCAAGGCCAAGTCCTTAGCCTTGAAATCGTATACATACAAGTGACATTATACAGACTAATCAGGTTGTGTTTATATATGTAGGAATACACACATAAACACACATGTATACACACAAAACACATATATACACAATATAATAACACATATGTGGCAAATCAGAAGAAGAGAGCATACCATTAGGCATACATAGGAGGGGGCGGGGAAGAAGAGAGAAAGACAGGGAAATAAAGCAGTCAAATTCTAATAGAGAAATATAAATTTTTTAAAAGCCAATCTTTTTAGCCAAGCTTGATTGCACACAGTTTTTGTTTTTGTTTGTTTTTTGAGCTGAGGATCAAACCCAGGGCCTTATGCCTCCTAGGCAAGTGCTCTACCACTGAGCTAAACCCCAACCCTGATGGCACACAGTTTTAATCCAAGCAACCTGGAAGCAGAGGCAGGAGGATCTGTGGGAGTTCAAGGCCAGCAGCCTGGTCTACATAGTTAGTTCCAGGACATCCAGGGTTTTGTAAAGAGACACTTTCTCAAACAATAAAAATAAAACCACAATCTTTTTAAATCAGACTCAGTCTTTTAACTAAAGCCAGCTCTTTAAATAAAAGCTGGGCACTCTTAAAAGGAAGTGTTTTCCCACCAAGGATCGACCCTTTGAGTCAATATTCATTCTTTGAATGAAGTGCCGTCCTCTTCCTCAAAAGTCAGTCTTCTCATTGTAGGCTGTTCTTGTAATAAAAAGTTCGTGTCATGAGAGTTGGTCTTTTGAATGCAGTGTCCATACATTGAAGGAAAGTTTCTAAGTGCCTCACACACTAGGTTCAATACGTTTCCTCTGCTTGCACCGACACCGAGACATCTTAATCAAAATGGAATGTTTTCTAAAGTTCGTAAAACTGGAAAAAATAAAAGGGGGCAAAACCATCCCAGGAGATTCCAGAATTTATAATTATAAACCATATATATTTTGGTAATGAAACTTCAAAATCACTTTAAGGTAGAAAACAATCATTTTCAGTGGAAATTTGATCTAAGGTAAAGGACTCTCCCAAAGAGGAACAAATGTGAGGCACATCAAATCATTTACAACGTCACTAAAAAGTTTGAAACTATAAAATTTAAAACCACAAGAATGATTTAGTTTCTACAAGGATCAGGCTCCTGAGTCAGAAACTGGGTCTCCCCTGTGATGAGAAACTGTTGGCATTTAAGCTGAGTCTATGCTCTAGTTCCCATTTGAAAGCTCAGTCACTTTTTCCAAACTATTGCTGGGTGATGAGCAGGAAAGACTGGCATGTAGATGTAAGTCTAAACGGTCTTATTAAATAAGAAACACAGAGCCAAATAAAGAGTTAAAAGCCCAGAGATCAGAGCAGTAGCCAAGAGCTAAGACCACCTTATCTTACCAATCGCTGCTCTCCTTCCCCTGGCACCCAAAATGAGAAGGTAGAACATAAAGGAATAAAAAGAGCTGACACAGGAGCAGCTCTCCCTGTCTGGGGAAGGAGAGCAGTGAGGGGTTAGATAAGGTAGTCTTAGCTCTCGGCTACTGATCTGATCTCTGGCCTTTTAACTCTTTAATTGGCTCTGTGATTCTTATTTAATAAGAGCCTTTAGAATTTCATCTACACTGGCATAGCCTTGCCTGTGGGTCACCACAGACCTCCAGGATAGGATGCACCTGGAGTGTGGTTGCTGAGACAGAAGAAGACTTGATTCAGGCTGACAGAGTACAAGGGATTTGCTCTTGGCTTGCTGTTGGTCCCACCATCCCATTTCTGTATTCCCTGCTAAGGATGGCTTCAGTCTGGAAATGACATTCACCAGGACTGAAGATCAAAGGCTCCTGGCCCCCAGGTACCCAAAGGCTTTCTGGTAGCTGGGTAGTGAGAAGCCTGGGCAGCAAGGCCAGGCCAGGGACCTCTGGGTAGGGCACGTTTCTGCGGGAAATGACCACCGGTGGCTCCGGGCTTTCCTAAGATTTTTCCAGTTTTCTTAGACTAGGTGTTGCACTTACCCTTGGCTGAAGGAAAGCAGTTTTCATATGCCAGGGGTCATCAGAGCCTAGGGATGCTCTCTTGACTTCTCAGTGTGTTTTTAGCATGGTGCTGGCCTTGGCAGAAAGGCTGCTGAGGAACTCAGTCCTGAAATCCAGGTCCTGCCAGGCCAGTGGTAGGTCTGATTTGCCTGCAGCATCCCAGTGCTAGGCTGCCAGCCCAGTCTGTTCTGCAGTGATCCACAGAAGCCCGAAGCCCGGTCCTCTTATGCACACCCTCTTCTACATCTCAGCCCTGGCCTGTCTCCAGTTTCTCTTCTCAGCTGCTGACTGAGTCACCATTTCCTTTTCCCAGAAACATTGAGTCTCAGATTTTTTTTTTTTTTTTGCAATGAGACAGCTGAAACCTTTTTCTCTGACCTTTTGAGATGGGGAGGGGGGTGGCAAACAAGGACTTGTCAATAGTTAGCAGTATCTACCTTCTCATCGTTGGGTAGACTGTTAAAATGCAGAGGCAGTTTGGTGGGGAAGTCGGCCAGATGTTAGGTCTCCTGGGACAGTCCTTAGCCCAGTGCTCTCCTGCCAATGGCCGCTGCCCCACAATCACTGGCTTCAGAGAGCCATAGAGAACAGGAGGCTCCTCTAGGCTACTGCTTCCTGTAAGCATGCTTCCTTACTGAATGCCTTCATTTTCAAACTGCGAACTCACTCCAGCTGCCTCTCCTGTCTCTGCTAAATGTCTAGTTTCTTTTAATGCTTAAAATGTTATTTACAGAGCAGAGCTGGGTGTGAGGTGCAGACCTGTAATCCCAAAGCTCTTCCTTCAGAGGAAGAGGGACAGCAGTGGGAAATTCCAGGCCAGTCATGCAATACAACAAGGTCAGGCAAGCTTTGGCCACTGAGACCGTCTGTGGAATGTGGGCCCACAAGTGACTCAGTGTGAATCTGGTGTCCGTTCTGACTTTCCAAATCAGGGGGAATTCTCTCAATCATCACAGTTCATGTAGAATCACAAATGACCCAAGATGGCTGCTTAGTTCACTCTTGTGTGGGGCTCCTACATGTAGCAGAAATGTGAAATAGTGTATGTCCTGAAGACATGAAGAAAGCTGTGCAAACTTTGTGTACAGTAGAGTGGCCTGATGGGATTGGGGAGGTTTGCAAATGAGAGGCCTTTGGATTATGGAGGATGGAACAATCTCAGAGTTAATTATACAACTGAATATAATTCACCTCATGCAACCAACATACACCCCAAAATAAAGAATTTTAGGTGAGTGAATAAATGAATGAAAGTGTCAATGAAGCCGGGCTGTGGTGGTGGCGCACGCCTTTAATCCCAGCACTGGGAGGCAGAGCCAGGTGGATCTCTGTGAGTTTTAGGACAGCCTGGGCTATAGAGCAAGATACTGGACAGGCTCCAAAGCTACTCAGAGAAACCCTGTTTCGAGGAAAAAAAAAAAAAAAAAAGAGAAAGTGCCCATGAATTTATAAATTTATAAGTGACAAAACATCCTTGCCAAGGCTCTATCAATTGAAATCAGAATGCTCGAGTTGGTAGATGCAGTGGGCAGACCACCACATCTGGGGAGCCTGGATCTTCTCTGCAGCTCTCCAAAGATGAAACCCAGCTGGTTTCCAGGCGATCAATGTCACTGGTTCCGTGCCTAGAAGAAACAGTCAGTGTCAAACACTATTGGTCACTGTGCTTTTAAGTTCTGATAAACATGTTGATTTTTATCGTGGGATTAACTCTGTCTTGCTTTTAGGGGGAAATTCAGTACAAAACCATCTTTTCATCACCCCCTCCCCAATGTCATCAGGACCTGTTATTCTGAGGGTGACTTCTTTCCCTCAGTGTGATTATCTCCACTTACATCAATTTCCCTGCAAACCACATGCTTCATTCTTAGCTGTGGATGGAAATAATCCTATTGAGTTGGTAAAACATCCTTTCTTTCTCCATCTCTCCATTATGGGATGTCTACGTTGGTTCCATCACTCAGCTGCTGTGAACAGGGCTGTAAGATACACTGATGTGCATGTATCTAAAGAGTATATTGTTTCCAAGTAGAAACGACAGGATAAAAGGGTAGATTATGAAATCTACATTACTCTAAAAAAATAGCTATTAATATCAAAATATTTTACTTTAGCATGGATTTTGGTTTATTATACAAGTTTAATGTAACTTTTGTTATACTTATGTATGTTTCTGCTTTGTTTGGGGTATTGTGCTTATGCATTATATTTTAAAATGTAATGTATAATTAAAAATACATGTTCATAGTCATCTATTATAATTAAACTTGTAGTCATATTAGATACATTTTCAAGGTTAAACAGATATATTTAGATAGATAGATAAATAGATAGATACATACATACATACATATATTCAAAAACCTAAGGCTTTTTATGATGGTGAGACACATCTGCTCTTGGCAGCACCAATTTACTTCCAAAGAAGACCTCCGACCAATGACCACAAACCATTAGCCCAATGTCTCACTTTTAGATCTGTTCACTGTGGCTGGTGAATGTAAATGTGAGCACTCTTTGTTTTGGTCTGTGTTCTGACTGTGACTATGTTGCCAGAGATTTTTGTCGTTTGAGTTCAACAGGTTACAAATACTTGATGTCACTTAAGAGAATTGATTAAAAATTATTATTGATTAAGTTAAGAAAAATGGCTGCTAATCTGAAATGTGTGACATCGATCCAGGTTTTTACATGTTAATGCAAATATGAGTTTTTTTGTTATGATACGTGCATATGCATATGTCTCTATTCTTGTTTGAATTGTGTACCTGAGCAATGTTCTAAACTGCTGGGAAGAAACTACAAGAAAAAGGCCTTTGATGGAAATCTGCATGTTGTCTGAAAAGCAAGGGAAGGCAAAAACCTGGAATAGTGAAAGGAGAGGGAAAAAGAGAATTTGTCTATGTCGGGCTGAACCAGAAGAGCAAACACCAAAAGAGTGAGAGGTCTGGCCTGAAGGCGCATGGGAAGTTGTAGAAGACCAGAAGAGATGTGAACTATGCTGGATTTGAAGAGAAATTGTAAGATATATTTGGGATTTAACTATATTATGTTAATTGTTTGATTTTCTTCATTTTAAAAATAGTTGATGATTCTTCATTACAAAATGTTTATAAATGGACAGATATATATGTATATGTATGTTAACACTGGTGTGACGTAGATTTAACTCTATATATGTGAATATAAGCTAGCTTTTACTCTGTATGGCTAGGAATGAAAGTTGGATGCAACTGTGTGTATGTGTGTATGTAACTATTGTTTAATTTTAAACAGCAACCACATGATCCTCTTCCATCTTGCCTGACAACCGCATCATGAAGTGGCCAACTATATGGCTGGAGACAATCTCTAACTAAGGCTAAAGAATACCCCTCTTAGTTCTAATGAGCTCTCTGTACATCGTATCTCCTTTTAGACTAAGGAGGCAGCAAGCATCAAGTATTTTGGATTGGGATAGGTTTCTATAGGATAATTCATGTCATAAAAGTGAATACGTACATGTTAAATTTCCTTTGCATTATGATAATGGCAAAAGATTCAGTCCCAGCCAATGGTCACATTCAGACTCCAGAGCGCGTTCCGTGTGTAATTTTAGAGTATTTGAAAAGTGAACTTCAGGCCGTCATGGCTGTACTGAAGAACCAGCAGCACTGCTCACTGCTGTCTTCAGTTGTGTGCTTTCAACGGTTTCTCTAAAGAACAAGAGAAAGCAGGGTTAGAAGAAAAGCATAAGTCTGTCTTAGTGGCTGTGCTGATACATGATTTGATCTAGCACTCTAGTGCAGAGGCCAGCCTGATATACATAGTGAGTTCTGGGAAGCCTAGGGTTGCGTGGACAGATATTCAATTAAAAAATAAAACAAAACAAAGACAAACAAAAAAAAATCAACAAGAAAAAATACATGGTATGTGAATTTCTTTCTATGTTTGTATAAAAATATTTTGGGTGAAGATGATTAAAGTACTTTTAGATGAAAACCAATTGGTTTCAGTCTAAATTTCATCCTAAATATAGGATTGTTCCGAAAGAGAGAGAGAGAGAGAGAGAGAGAGAGAGAGAGAGAGAGAGAGAAGGACAGCACAGAAAGTTTAACCATGTCCCTGAAATTTCTAAAAGTTAGGGGTTGAAAGCAGGTTAGGTTACCAGGATTTACCAGGAAACAAGACAGGATGTTATGTCCAGAGAATTCTCTGAGGTCTTAGAGCACTCCAGGCCCCAGGAAGCCTCCATTGTTCAGGTGGACAGTTCTGCTCTCAAGATATGCTTGTCCCTGCTCCAGTACACAGGATCTTGCCTCAAGACATTTGCCAACACTTGGGGAAGGTGTCTCCTGAAACCCTGTACTGACCTTAAAAAGTGAGACAACCACAGTTTGAAGACTATGAATCTACTCTGGACTGTAATGTGGTGATGTGTGAAGTTAAACTGGAAATCCAAAGTAATGAAATAAAATCAGCACAATAAATTTTTACCCTGTGCTTCCTTTGTGTTACAGATGGAAATGAGAAACCGATCCTTTCCATAACGTTTTCACGAAATCAACCTTTCAAATGAAAAGTCGGTCCTTTAAATAAACGTCTATCCTGTAAGAAGGTCAACAACCATTTTCATGAAGGGTCAATTTAATGGAGTCTGAAATATCCAAGGTAACACCACCCTCCTCAGATTCCATGTTGATTTTGCCAAGACAGTTCTCAGCCCTCTACCCCACCCTCCAAGTCCATACATTTGAGATTTCCACGGTCTTGACCATGGTCCAAATGTCCTCACCAAAATAATTAAAGTCAACAAAATAGCAAAATGACGTAGGATAGGAAGAGACTTGACTAACATGTTAGGAGTGGACATTCAAGATGTCCCATTGTCTCACTTTGATGTGAATTATGGAGTCTGTGATTTTTCCCTTTAAAAACTCTGTATGCCTAGCTTGGTTTCCAAAGAGATTTTTCAGAGACATGAGACTATTCTTTATCTTATCAGGGTGGAAGCTGAAAGATCTGAGAAACAGAGCAAGCCACAGCCACCCCCTCCAGAAAGAAAACTCCCAGAAATGATGCCTTTGTCTATTGGATCCATCCTGGCGGGTCTGGAAGTACTTTTCAAACTGCTTCTTAGACTGAGTGTTTTGGATCTGGCCAAAAAGATTAAAGTCTTTAAATAAGTCGTCAAAATTGAAGTTAAAAGATTGCTCCAAAGGACTTGCACCTCCTCATTGTCCTTTGCTGTTAGTGAAAGCACTGTGTCCAACTGTCCCACACTCTTTCCACCTGGGAGCGTCTGAGGGTGTTTCACATGCTTCTGCAATCTCTCTGAATTTTGCTTCAGCCTCGGGGCTCTTATTTCTGTCTGGGAGGTACTTCATGGCTAATTTGTGAAAGGCCTTCATGATTTGTCGTTCTAAGGCAGATTATGGCACACCTAAGGTATCATAGTAGCTTTATGAGGCTAGGATTAATTCTGTTATCATTAAAATGCTGAATTCTTGCCTTAAAAAAAAAAAGCAAGCAAGTAAACAAGCAAAATCAAAACAAAACAAGGGATTCTGAGAGCAAGAGAACCAGCCAACCCCAGGAAACAGCCTCGAAACTGGTTATCCAATGTCAAGTGCTCAGCCTTGAAAGTTTATACACACAAGTCACGTTATAGAGACCAATCAGGTTGTGTTTATATGTTTAGGAAAACACATGTATACACACATAAATACACATGTATACACACATAAACACACATGTATACACACACAATAATAACACATATGTGTCAAATCAGAAAAAGAGGGCATACCATAGGTATACATAGAAGGGTAAGGGGGAGGAGAGAAAGACAGGGAAATAAAGCAATCAATTTCTAATTAAAAAAATACACATATTTTAAAAGCCAATCTTTTTAGCCAAGCTTGATGGCACACAGTTTTAATCCAAGCAACCTGGAAGCAGAGGCAGGAGGATCTGTGAGAGCTCAAGGCCAGCCTGGTATACATAGTTAGTTCCAGGACATCCAGGACTATGTAAAGAGAGACTTTCTCAAACAATAAAAACAAAACCACAATCTTTTAAATTCAGACTCAGTCTTTTAACTAAAGCCAGCTCTTTAAATAAATGCTGGGCACTCTTAAAAGTCAGTGTGTTCACTGAGAGTCGAACCTTTGCATAAATGTTCATCCTTTAAATGAAGTGCCCTCCTCCTCGAGAGAGTGTCTGTCTTCTCATTATAGGCCCTTCTTCTAATAAAAGTCCATTTCACGGGAGTTGGTCTTTTGAATGCAGTGTCCATAGGTTGAAGGAAAGCAGTTTCTAAGTGCCTCACACACTAGGCCTTTAATCAGGTTCCTCTGCTTGCACTGACATAGAGCTATCTTAACCAAAACGTAATGTTTCCTACAGTTTGTAAAACTGGAAAAGTAAAAGGGGCAAAACCGTCCAAGGAGATGCCAAGTTATAATTACAAAACATATATTTTGGAAATTGAGCTTCAAAATAAATTTAAAATGAAAAGCAATTTTTTACTGGAAATGTGTCCTAAGGCAAAGGCCTCTCCCAAAGAGGAGCAAATGTAAGGGCAGAACCAAAGTTTAACTATGTCACAAAAAATTCTATAACATTTAAAACTTAAACCTGAGGGGTGTCTTCCACACTTACCTGAGACTAGCATTCAATATGTACACAAGAATTACTTAGTTTCTACAAGGATCAGGCTCCTGAATAAAAAACTGGGTCTCCTATGAGATGAGATTCTGTTGGCATTTAAAAAGAGTCTACACAGTTCCCATTTGAAAGCTCAGTGCCAATTGCCCTGCTGGGGGATGAGCCACCCAGGTTGGTGATGAAGGAAGGATGGAACAACCTGGCCTGGGGGTCACCAGAGACCTCCAGGTCGGGATGCACCTGGAGTGTGTTTGCTGAGACACAAGAAGATTTGATACAGGCTGACAAAGTACCAGGATTTTGTTCCCTGGATTGCTGTTGGTCCCACTGTGCCATTTCTGTTTTCCAGGCTAAGGATGACTTCAGTCGGGAAGAAACAATCCCCTGGGCTGGAGATCAAAGGCTCCTGGCTCTCAGCTGCACAAAGGCCCTGGGTTTCTGGTCAGCCGGTGGTGCAATTCAGCAGCAGTAGAGCTGCCACTTCTCAGGGTGAAGACTCCTGTGTGCAAATGGCCGCTGGTGGCTCTTGGGCTGTGCCTGACACTTTCTCAGTTTTGTTAGCCTAGTGGGTCCACTTCCCCTTTTCTGAAGAAAAGCAGTTTTCTGGATCCAGAGCCTTGGACCCCAGCACTACAGCATGGCTGTATCTCCACTTCTCAGTGTTTTCAGCTGGGTGCTGGCCAACAGGATGTGGAGGAACTTCCCCGCCCCCTCTGGCGCACACTTCCTGTGGTGGCACCCCAGGTTCTCGGCTTCCAGTACAGACCCTTGGTTAGTAACCCACTGGAGCTCCACCCTCAGTGCTGAACTTTCTAGATGCTTCTACATCTGCTCAGCCCTCATCTGCCTTCAGTTTCATTTCTCAGCTGCTGATTGAATCATCCTTTCCATTTCCTGAGCAGCGTTTGTTTGTTCTCGGTGTTTGGCAATAGTACAACTGAAACCATTTTCTCTAAATTTTGGGGGAGAAGGATGAGACAGTTGGCAAACAAGGACTTGTCAAATGCTAGCATGATCTGCCTGCCCATCCCTGGGTAGACTATTAAAAGGCTGCTGAGTCTTCGCTCAGAGATCAGGCCTGGCCTTAATTGCAGTTTCTGGGAGGGCCATGAACAAAAGACATAGTTCTTGCAGTAGCTCCCTTTCTGCACATACTCTGACAGGTCAAAGTTCAGCCAGTTGTTTACTGTCTAGGTCCCCTGTGCATGGGTCAATGTGAACATACAAGGCCAGCCAGCCTCCATGGCAACTCAAGGACAAAGCCTGGCCTGCTCCAAAATGATAATTGTAACTGTTAGCCAGTAAATTCAAAGGTTACACATCCTCACCCAATCACATGATGCAAAGGCTTGTACCACCCTGCTTGTGGTTTTTTCCCTTTAAAAATCCCTCACCCAGACAGCTCAGGGCTGTCCTCCTTCACCTGGATAGCCAGTGTGTTGGAATGGACCAAACCCAGACTTGCTTGCTATCAATAAACCCCTGTGTGTTTTGAATTGGATATAGTCTCTGTGGTCTTCTTGCTTGGGGGTCTCGAGACCTGGCTGCAACAGTCTGTCTGGCACCATGAGTTGGTAGAGAGCACAGCCAGATGGTAAGTCTCCAGAAAAGTCCTTAGCCCAGTGCTATTTATAGAGCAGACCTGGGTGTGATGGTGCAGAGGTAATGCCAGCACTGTACTTTGAGAAGAGGGAAAACTGGCTGCAAATTCTAGGCCTTCACTTCAGGACAGCAAGTATAAGACCAGCCTTGGCTACCCAGACTGAATCTGTGAGAATTATTTAAAAAAATTCCAATTCATGTACAACCACAAAAGATCCAGGATAGTCAAACTGATCCTATAAAATAACAAACAAACCAAAACACAACAATCTGGGTAATGTCACCACACCCGGTTTCTGAGTCTCAGAGAGCCATAGTGGGAGAAACAGCATTCAGTTCTCTGACAACCAGATAATTGAACAGATGGATCAGACCTGAGTTTACATGAAGAGGCCCACACCAAACAACACTTGAGTTTAGACCAAGATGCAGAAAATGAAGTCCTCCCTTCCCTAAACAGGGTTTCTCTGTGTAGCTCTGACTCCCCTGAATCAGTCTGGTCTCGAATTCAGCGATTTGACTGCTCTGCTGGGATTAAAGACATGCACCATCATCACCCAGCAAAAAATACACTTTTGGGAAATGACAATAACTTCAACAAATGGTCCTTGGAAAACTGAATGGTCACAAGTAGAAGGTAACTGGGTCCTTCTCTGTGTCACTCAGTAGGGACACCAGTTCATATGGATCTATTCTTCCTGTGGAACCCAAACCTCTAAAGGTGACAGATAGAAAGTAGCCCAAACACTCAGGACACCCTCATGGGCAAGCGCTTGCTGAATAGTCCTGCAGCACTAAGGAGACAGGGCCACCAATGGCAAGTGGGATGTCATGAAACTGGAAACCTTAGGTCAGCAAAGGAAATGGTCACATGCCCACAGAATGGGAGAAACTCTTTGATAGCTTTTCATCTGGCAGAGGATTCGTGTCTAGAATACACAGAGGACTCAGATTTGAAGAAGTTTTTTTCAAAAGAAACCCTTTGTCTTTATTATTTCTGATTTTTCTGTGTATTGGTGTTTGGCCTGAATGTTTGTCTGTATATGTGAGTCAGATGCCTGGAACTGGAGTTACAGACAGTTGTGAGCTGTCATGTGTGTGGTAGGAATCGAACCCAGGTCCTCTGGAAAGGAAGCTGGTGCTCTTAACTACTAAACCATCCTTCCAGGCACTATAATTTAGAGCATTAGAGAAGAGAACACTGAATCACCAAAACAACAAAAGGCCTAGCAAAGGGAACATCATGTCAGAGTAAATTACAAAAGCCAGTCTAGGTGGGGAAAGTGTTCATCCTTGCTAGCCAGCTGAGAGAGGCACCAACATTGCCCTGAGATTCTATCTTGTCCCAGTCAGAATGGTAATGGTGATCATGAAGAAAGCAAAGAAGAACTAATGCTGGGGTGGAGGTGACCAGGGGGTGTGGAGAACAGGTGAGAATGTAAACCCTTTCTGTGATTGTAGGGGTTGGGATGGAGGATCCTCACAGAAACCCAAGAGACCTTCCATAGGACCCATATTTGCCAGCTCTTGGTATTTACCTCAAAGACTTCAAGTCAACATGCCCTAGAGATACTTGCACATCAGTGTTTCTTACAGCCCTGTTCACAACAGCTGAGGGATGGAACCAACCTAGACATTCCATGAGGAGAGACAGGAGAAGAAAGCATGTTTTACAAACAGGATGGCATCAGTTTCGTCCGCAGCTAAGGATGAAGTCTGTGTCTTGCAGGGAGATGGATGAAACTGGAGGTAATCACACGGAAAGAGTCAGGTCCTAGCAGAATTTGGGAGGTTTGACAAAAAGATGGCTTTTACCTGTTTTCACCACCCCCCAAAAGCAGGAGAGGTTTATCCTACAGCAACAACAACCAAAACAAAAAACATCAGTCTTTATTCAGTGACCAGTGGGGCTTGACATTGACTCTGGTTCTTTTAGACATGAAACCAGTGACAGAGATCACCTGGAAACTAGCTGGAGCTTCCATCTTTGGAGAGCTGCACAAGATCCAGGCACCCCAGATGTGGTGGTCTGCCCAGTGTACCCACCAACCCATTCACCCTGATTCAGTTGATGGAGCCTTGACATGGGATGAGTTGTCATTATCTATAAAATCATTGGCACTTTCATTTATTCATTCATTCAATTCAAATTCGTTATGGTTTGGGTGTACGTTGGTTGCATGAGGTGAATTATATTCATTTGTATAATTTTCTCTGCGACTGTTCCATCCTCCATGACCCAAAGCCTTCTCCTTTGTCAAACCGCCCCAATCCCATCAGACCATTTTGTTATCCATGATGTTTGTCTAGCTTTCTTCCTGTCTTCAGGACATACACCGTTTCACTACTCTACCAGATGCAGGAGCCCCACGTGAGAGACATGCAGGAGGAGTGGAGTCAGCCATGAGCTTATGGAATACCACCCACCAGACAGCAAGGCTATGAAGGGTACATGCTGGAGAGACACAACCCAGTGGGTAGGGTTTGTCTCCTGCATGCCCTCAGCTTCTGCTGTGCTGTGTCCTGCCCACTGCTACTGTGTTCTTACTGTATTGACATGGTGTGATTCCTATGGGAGGAACCCACTGTATCCTGCACAGTCTGATGGTTCTCAGGGAAGATCCCTCTCATCACTGGGCAAATT
The DNA here is from genome assembly GCF_903995425.1 of Onychomys torridus. Classification (NCBI taxonomy): domain Eukaryota; kingdom Metazoa; phylum Chordata; class Mammalia; order Rodentia; family Cricetidae; genus Onychomys; species Onychomys torridus. Next base: position 42,989,282 of record NC_050457.1, on the reverse strand, counting down.
CCTTGCAGCAGATCATAATGGAGATGGTTTTTATAAGAGCAATGACACTGAGTTGGATCAATGGCTTAACTGAACTTCCTGAGTCTGCCTAAAAGATACAGGTGGTTAAAGACAGTTAGTGAAGACGAAGAGGTAAATTCTTTAGGCTGCTCTTCCAATTGCTCCGATGAGACACACAAAAGAGACATTGGACACCCTCCTTTTTGCTAGATGTGAGATTTTCTGAGGATGGAAAATGAGAACAGGGATGTTTCATGCATTATAGACCCACCTGTGGAAAAACAGGCTGATGATTAAAGAAAGCAATTATGTCCCTGTACCCAAGGTTAGCTCTGAGTTCCTTGGTCATGTGGCTTACAGAATTATTCACAGGTTTCAGTATACACCTTGAAAAAACAACGTTGTGAAAAGAAATTTAAATAACCCTATTGTGTGTACAGAAAAAATAAAAATAGGTGGTTGGCTAGACCACTTGGTCAATGTTTTGTAGAATGCAAATAGGAAAGGAATCTGCTACCCTGAAACCACAGACAGCTGCCTGCCATACAAAGGAACTGGCTGAAATAGACTTGGCTTGCTTAAAATTCTGTTAATCAATAATAAAAGAATCATTGCTTTGGAGTGAAGATGTTATGGTGGAAAAATTAATACAAAGAAAAACATCTAACTACTTGTTGACTTTTAATAAAAAATATAATTGTTAATCATAATGTGATTTCTTTCTGTGTAAAGATTTTAATTTCTTTTTGGAAAATATATAACTGTGATTGTGAGGTAATCTCTTTTAATGCAGACAATTTTCTATTAGGTGAAATTAAAGGGATAAGAGAAAAATAAGATGATGAACTAAGCTTTGCTCCCTCATATAAATTGTCTATGTGTGTGTGTGTGTGTGTATGTGTGTGTGTGTGTGTGTGTGTGTGTTTATTTAGCTGAAAAGACATCTCCTCTCCAGTTGCTGACCTGCTGATGCTGGACTTTGGGAGTTCACTTTGCTAGGCCTTTTGTTGTTTGGGTGATTCAGTATTCTATTCTTCAATATTCTGAATTCTGGGGCCTGGAGAGATGGTTCAGCAGGTGAGAGCACCAGTTGCCTTTCCAGAGGACCTGGGTTCGATTCCTACCACACACATGACAGCTCACAAATGCCTGTAACTCCAGTTCCAGGGCATCTGACTCCCATATATAGACAAACATTCAGGCCAAACACCAATACCCATAAAAATCAGAAATAATAAAGACAAAGAGTTTCTTTAAAAAGATTTTTTTTAAATCTGAGTCCTCTGTGTGTTCTAGACACTAAGCCTCTGCCAGATGAAAAGCTATCAAAGAGTTTCTCCCATTCTGTGGGCATGTGACCATTTCCTTTGCTGACCTAAGGTTTCCAGGTTCATGACATCCCACTTGACATTGGTAGTGCTACAGGACTATTCATGGAGTGCATGCCCAGGATGGTGTCCTGGGGGTTTTTGGAAGCCATCCTTAGAGGTTTGGGTTCCACAGGAAGAATAGATCCATGTGAACTGGTGTCCCTACAGGGTGACACAGAGAGGGACCCAGTTACCTTCTATTTGTGGACACTCAGTTTTCCAAGGACCATTTGTTGATGATATTGTCATTTCTCAAAAGTTCATTTATTGCTATACAGTGATGGTGCATGTCTTTAATCCCAGCAGAGGCAGGCAAAGTGCTGAGTTCAAGGCCAGCCTTGTCCAGGGGAGTCAGAGCTACACAGAGAACACTGTCCTGTTTATTTTTTTGCATCTTGGTCTAAATCCAAGTGTTGTTTCAGCATGGGCTTGTTTATGGAATTTTAGGTCTGATTCATTTGTACAAGTTCATGGTTGTCAGAGAACCGAATGCTGTTTTTCCCACTAGGCTCTCTGAGACTGATATCAGGTGTGGTGACATTACCTGGATTGTTGTGTTTTGCTTTGTTTGTTGTTTTATAAAATCAGGTTGACTATCCTGGGTCTTTTGTGATTCCACATGAATTTCAATGTTTCAGAAAATTCCCACAGTTAGTCTGGGTAGCCTGTGCTGGCCTGATACTTGCTGTCCTGAAGTGAATGGTCTGGAATTTGCAGGCCCTTCCTTACCTCTGAAGTTAGAGCATTGGGATTACACTTCTACACCATCACACCTAGCTCTACTCTGTAAATAACATTTTAAGCATTAAAACAAACTAGGCATTTAGCAAGGACAGGAGAGGCAGCTGGAGTGAGTTTGCAGTTTGAAAATGAAGGCATTCAGTAAGGAAGCATGCTTACAGGAAGCAGTAGCCTAGAGGAGCCTCCTATTCTCTATGGCTCTCTGAAGCCAGTGATTGTGGGGCAGTGGCCATTGGCAGGAGAGCACTGGGCTAAGGACTGTTCCAGGAGACTTAACAAATCTGACCGCCTTCTCCACCATTTGTTCAATCCAGATGAATCACATTGACCAAGACAGAGGTCTGACCAAGACACTGCTGTGGGGCACTCCTTCTTTGAGAACTAAGGGGCTTTTTTTTTTTTTTGCTTCAAGAATGAAAGTTAGGCACCAAGCTCTGCATAATTGATCTGAATTCTGAAAGAACCAGTAGCTCAAGGTGCAAGAGCTCAGTTTAAGAGCACTGGATGCTCTGCCAGAAGACCTGAGTTCAATTCCCAGCAACCACATGGTGGCTAACAGCCATCTACAATGAGATCTGGTGCTCTCTTCTGACCTGCAGGGATACATGCAGGCAGAACACTGTATAATAAACAAATAAATAAATAGATAGATAAATAAATAAATAAATAAATAAGCAGATATACAGATAAATAGATGAATAAATAAATAAATTATAAATAAATGAAACAAAACTATGATGGCAAATGAAAACCTATCACATTGTTTGGCAAATGATAGAGTTGAAACGTTCTAATTCGCATAGATGCCGGCTGCATGCTGTGCAAAATATGTGTGAAAGAAAGGCATTTCACATAGAAAGAAAAATTCCTATTAATAGAAACCTGTAGTTCTGACGTTTCAGCAAGCCCCAGTGGTGATCCATTTTGGCTTTTGGCCAGGACTTCCTCCTTGGCCTTGGCTCCCGCTGTGCCCCCACCAGTGTGGACCAACAGGAGGGCAGACTAACTATAGACTTGGGGAGGTTCCCAAGGCGGAGTTCAAACCCGGAGGGTGTGAGCAAGACGCGGTCAGGCCAGCTGCAGGACAAGTGCACGGGGATGTAGTCCTGGGGCGACTGCAGGAACTACTGCGCGTCAGAGACCAGCTGAGACGGCGCCGCTTCGGCGCAGTGGACCGAGCTGTTCCCCCCAAAAAATGTCAGCGCGAGGACAGGAACGCAGCGTGATGGAGATTAGGGCAGGCAGCGATTTTGTTCCCTTCCAGGGGCCGCGGGGTGGGGTGGGGCGGATGTCTTGGGAAACTAGCCGGGCTGAAAACCTGGTGTTTGCGGATGGCAATCAGCACAAAGTTCGCAAACAAAAGAAATCGGACGGATTCTCATCGTTTAGAAATGAGGGTGAGTGGAGAGGACGCGGAAATAAGCCGAAGCCCGGCCTCCTGACCGCTCCGGGTGCATGGTCACAGCGGGTGCCAACCGTTGCGTACAACCATCGGGACCAGAGTTCGTGCCGAATCCCTCCACAGCCTGCCGGGCAGATCCTGATTATGGCCGCAAAAGGAAAGCAGTTGAGGAACAAAATCGCGTAAGCGGTTTGAATTCACCCTCGGATTTCAAGACCGGTCCTGCTGACAGCCAAGCGGAACTTAGCTCGCCGGACAAGCCCGGAACCTGGGTCGGGGGAACCCAAAGGGCAGACGCTGACCACCAGGAAAGCGGCTAAGCAGAATGCTGGTCCCTCGGCAACCCCTGCGGTGATGAGGTCGCCAGCCTGCAGCCTGCAGGACAAGCTGAGGGTCTGAGAAGGAATGGCTTCGCCTTCTGTCTCGAACTTGTTCCTTGGCTCGGGCTCCCGCTGTGCCCGCACACCGGCGTGGGAAAACGGGCGGGTAGGACGTTTGCTCACTGGCCTAGGCTCCCAAGGCTCTGCAAATCCCAGGGTGTGCAGTGAGAAGCCGCGGGGCCTGAAGAAGGAAGGCCAGCCGAGACAGCACCGCCTTGTCGCCCTGGACCCAGCTCTCCCCGAATCCCGAAACACTAAAGCCAAACCGGGGTTCTCATCACAGGTGTCTCGCGGTTGCCTCCATCCCAACCTTTCCATGAATCCTAGAAACCGGCGATCCGGATTGCAATCAGTGCCTTTAAAAACTGTCCGGAACAAAGCAGGAAATTATCTATGAAATCAACGATTAAACAAGTAAGCAACGACACGACCGGCTGGAAAATTTAATTAATTAATTAAAAGAATTGACACAGACGATCGAAGGCGCATCGCTGTGTGTTGATTTTGGAAGCAGCAGGCTGAACTGAAGACAGCCCGCTGCGGTGAATGAAGAGGTTTAGGAGCGGATCCTCCTGGACCAGCGCTCACTCTAAAACGCTGCCAGGCGCCTGCAGCTCGCTAAGGCTTCCTGCTGCCAAATACCGGTGCACAGCAGCCACAGAGCACCGCAGCTTACCCGGGGAGGAATGCGCTCCAGGAGGCCGAGCAAAACCTCCAGTCTTCTCTCCCAACCCAGTCTGACAGTGGGCCCGCACTCCCCGGTGCTCCCGTCTGGGTATGGCGTAGCTGGTCTCCGTGGTGGGCGCTCTGGAACAGGGACCGCGCTTCATCTCCAGGGTGACCCGATATTCTGCAGGGTCCTCCCGAGTTCCCGGAGTCTCGGGTTTCTCCTGTTTCTTCTGGAGGGCGCTTGGGGAGTCAGGCCTACTAGGTGGGGGAAAAAAAATGAGTTTGCTGACTGCAGGCGGCACACAATCCGCTAGCGAAAGAAATCGGAAGAATTTTCAGCGTTTAGAAAGGACGGCGAGCTGAGAGTATAGGACCGGAAAAGGAACCGAAACCGCGGCGTCCTGGTGCACACTCGCAGCGGGGCGTCAGCCGTTTTTTCCAGCGTTTTGCTCACGCCAGCCCGATCGTGGTTCGTGGTTCGGGTAGAATCCGCAGGCTTCCTGGCAGAGCCTGATTCTCGCCGCAAAACAAAAGGACGAAGGCAGAAACTCACCGACGCAGCTGGAAATAGCGGACAACTGCTGCCCCGTCAGCTGGCAGCCGATCGGAAGTCCGCTCGTGGGACGAATTGCAGACACTTGACAATCAGGAAATACGGTCCCGGGTCCTGAAAACTACAAGATAAGGCTCTGAGCATCCGGAATCGCCCAGGCGTTGAATGGTGGCTCCACAGCGTCCCCTGCTGTGAAGAAACAGCCCATCAGCGGTTCTGAGGCTGCACGTTCATGCCAGAGGCGGTTTGGCTTCAGGCTAGGACTTCCTCACTGGCCAGGGCTCCGCCAGGCCCACTCACCTTCAGGGAGAAGAAGGCTGGTTTAGTAACCACACACTCCTGCTGAAGACTTTGAGGCTGGCATAAACCTTGACTTTGGGCCTGAGAGGTTGTCATGCGTCTTTCCTTGCGTTGTGTCCCACCACACAGAAGATCCTTATGTGTTCCATAAAAGGACCAGTTGTAAGACCAAGAGGTGAAATTTGCCATGAGGACTCAAGGCCATGCCATTTTCTCTTTTTAAATGATTTCTCTAGGAAATTACAGTATTAGTATATCATTTCCCTTCCCTTTTCTTCCTCCAAGCCTTCCCAAATACACTCTTTGCCTTGTCCTGAAACTTAATCTCTTCACTTAGTCTTCAGCCTCCTAACCATTTCTCTGCTGGGAGGAGAGGACTAGGATCTGCTCAGAATTCCAGCTGAACACACACACACACAAAAACTTAATAACAGCCGGGTGGTGGTGCACACCATTAATCCCAGCACTCAGGAGGCAGAGCCAGGCAGATCTCTGTGAGTTCCAGGCCAGCCTGGTCTACCGAGCAAGATCCAGGAAAGGCAAAAAGCTACAGAGAAATCCTGTCTCGAAATAGAAAAGAAAATAAAACAAAAAGAAATGGTCATGGGAATCATGGGCGTTATAATGAAATAATTGCAGAATTCTTCCTTTTTTTTTTTTTCTTTTTTCTCCAAGACACAGTCTCTCCGTAGCTTTGAGCTTTGGAGCCTGTCCTTGAACTTTGTATACCAAGCTGGCCTCAGACTGGCTCTGCCTCCCAAGCACTGGGATTTAAGGCCTCTGCCACCACCACTCCGCTAATTCCTCCTCTCTAAAGTGAGCTGGGTTTCCTAGCTAGGTTTCATGCTTCATGCCTTTCTCCTGGGGATGCCTATCAGGGTCCCTAGAGGACTTTTTTTCAAAAGAAGAACCGATGGGGTTGGGGATTTAGCTCAGTGGTAGAGCGCTCCCCTAGCAAGCACAAGGCCCTGGGTTTGATCTTCAGCTCAAAAAAAAAGAACCAAAGTGTGCCCTGTGAGCAACATGGGAAAACAGTAGTGTATCCTAATTTGTGTCCACTCCACACCTTCATCTTTTCCCTAGAGCACCCCAAAACAACACAAATTTCCAGTGTTTAGTACTTTTATTAAGAAAGCTGAAAACTTTAATACAGACATCTGCAAAGACAAACTGCCTTTCATGTGAGCAGAGCAGGGGTGTGGCTGTAATAGCTGGAGCTTACAGAGGACCCCCTAATTGCAAGTCTTAGCAGGCAAGAGGTCTCCTGAGATTCTGTCGGGATTTTCTCTTCCTACCAAAAGCCCTTTGAAGCCATGGCCAGCAGCTTAGGCACCTGGGATGGTCAGAAGCAGGATCACACACAGGGTATTCTCCAACACAGGTCTCAAGTTCCTGTCCTTTCTTCCAGATGGGGAGCAAGCCTGTGGAGGGTTGGTCTGGCTCCTCCACCTTGCTGTCTTTGTCTTTGTCCACCTCTCCTGGGGCCATTTGTGGATTGTTATGTCTCTTACTCTGGAAGACCTTTGCTCGCCTCTTCCTGGTACAGTTCAGTCTGGGGTGGTATTTGAGGCAGTCCCAGCTGGCAAGTCCACTTGGAAGAGAAAACAGTTCCCACTCAACAGACCAGAATTCTTCAAAGTGCTGGCTTGGCTCTGGGAAGGAACACAGAGGCCTGGCTGTGGAATACCTTGGACTCCTTCCAGGTGTGCTGTTAAGAACCGACATATCTTCCACAAAGCAGGCAGAACTGCTCCGTTGTCTTGGATTCACCTGTACAACACAGAGGACAATTCCTTGAGCATCTGATTCAGAAGTCAGTTAACTTTTTATCCTCTAACTTCTAGATCCCTCCCAACCATTACAATGCAGGATGCTGGGGGATAAATTCATATTCCAAGCAATTATTTGCATTCAGTAGCATGGATATTTTGAAGGTACGGGTGCTGTACACCTTTAATCCCAGCTCAGGGATGCAGAGCCAGGGGTGGCTGGATCTCTGAGTTCAAGACCAGCCTGGTCTTACAGAGCTAGTTCCAGGACAGCCCTGGCTACACAGGGAAACACTGTCTTGAAAGGCAAACAAACAAACAAAAAAATGAAATCAAAAGAAAAATGCCGTGGACTGGATCTCAGCTGGACCACCAGACCGAGGGAGAACGGGGTGAAGGTACTCAGGATAAGTGGGATTCAGTGAGTGACAGACAGACACAGACACGAGAGTATGCTGTGAAGCTGCTGCAATTTTCCTCAGACCAAGCAGTGAATTTTATACAGTTACTTGAGGAAACATGGCAATCGGCCAGTAAGGTGATAGACATAGAATCAACAATGTAGTCACAATTTTCTCAGAATGATTAACAGATCTCATGAGTACAGCCTTTATTTCCCCTTTTGTGGTTCCTCATCCAGAGAGAGAACATTACGGCCCTAGCTGTAGCTTTCCTTCTACATAATCATTAAACGTTTGTCCTGTATCAAAATTAAACCTATCCCACCATAGTTCTAACCATGGTCTTATATGTGTGAAAATATTTAACCTTTGCCTGTGGGTGAGAAGGCACCAGGGGGGTCGGGACCTAGCTAATCCTTCCCTGAACTGTAACTTATGCCATTCTGTTTTCATACCATTATGATTCATCCATCAGTTCCCATGTTTATCATAAGCTCCCGTGAAAGGTAATGGTTTTAAATAGTTATTATGTCTAGGAATAAAGTTAGGGGGTTGCCACCATCGACCCTTGATGAGAAACTCTATTTGTCCCTGGATAATTCTTGTAGGAATGACTAATTCCTGTAACTGCTTCCTCCAAGCTGCTGTCAGCTGCTCGTGTGGATTGCCTATGAGTGCCTGTACCTTTACTTTCATTCTCTCTTTGCTAGAATCTTCGTCCTTCTGAATCATAAGTTCTTTCTGCTCTAAATCATTCATGAATTTCCCTAAACTTTTGGGACCCTCTTGAACTGTTTGCCTAAGAGCTTGAGTCATAGGTGGGGGTATTGAAGCCACTTTTGAGGAATCATAACTCTCTTTATGGGGCACATCAGGAACATTAAGGGTTAACTTCCTAGAATCAATACACAAGGAAACAGCAATAATCACAGCTGCCAAGAGAAGAAGGCAGAGTGCCAGCCAGCCTCTGCAAGCAGATCTGCATGGTTCCATGTAGCCTGGCACCATGAGTAGGGCAGATTGATGAGGGGTCGCCGGGGGCATAGACCCGAGGGCCGCGAGCCCCCCTTTCCCACATAACTACCTCATCCAAGGCATTTGTCTCGCGGGCGACACCATCATGGGCATGGCAGAAAAAGAGTGAAGTTTCTCAAATAAAATACTCCCATCCCTGATGTGATTATCTATGTCTATAAGTATATATGGGATTTATGAGAATGACTTACAGGCTGTGGTTCAGCCAATTCCACAACGGCTGGCTGGGAACTGAGAGACCCAGAGTCCAGAAGTGGCTCAGTCCACCAGGATGGATGTCTCAGCAGGTCTTCAGGAATTCCTGGAATCCTAAGGAAGTAAGCTCTGATGCCAGGGAAGTCACTGTGAGAGTGAGCAGGCAGAGGGCAGAGTGGAAAAGCCTGCTTCTTCCCTGTTCTTATATAGGCTCCCAGCAGAAGGTGTGGCCAGGATTAAGGGTGTGTCTTCCTACCTGGAGATCTGCCTTCAAGGTAAATCTTGTAGAGTCCAGGTCTGGATTAAAGGTGTTTGTTATCCCAGCTCAGTCCTTAGGACAAATTTCACCTTTTGGTGGCTTGTATCACCAGCCTCTCGGTCATCTCAGGGTGGGAGACAGAAAGTTCTAAGTTGGGTTTTACTAAGTACACCTGACTACAGTTAGGTCTGTCCTGTGGTTTTTTGTTTGTTTGGTTTTTTGGTTTTTTTAGTTTTTGCAGTTTTTTCTCTGTGTAGTTTTGGTACCTGTCCTGGATCTCAGTCTGTAGACCAGGCTGGCCTCGAACTTATAGAGCTCTCCTGGCTCTGTCTCCTGAGTACTCAGATTGAAGGTGCACACCACCACTTCCAGACATGCTCTGTGTTTAGGATAGTTATTATCGTGTGTTGTTTTGCAGCCATAAAAAGAAATGAACTCACCAGGCGGTGGTGGCACACGCCTTTAATCCCAGCACTCGGGAGGCAGAAGCAGGCAGATCTCTGTGAGTTCGAGGCCAGCCTGGTCTACAGAGTGAGTTCCTGGAAAGGCGCAAAGCTACACAGAGAAACCCTGTCTCAAAAAACAAAAACAAAACAAAACAAAAAAACCCTACTAACATGATTTTCAAGAGGGACAAGACAACAACTTTAATCCCAGTACTAGGGAGACTGAGGCAGGCAGACCTTTGATTGGTGGCCAGCCTGGTCTACAAAGTGAGTTCAGAAACAGCCGAGGTACACAGAAAACCCTGCATCTATGTATCTATGATGGCTGTTTTTGGCTGCCAACACACACACACACACACACACACACACACACACACACACACACACACACATAGATATATATATATGTATTATGTATTCTGGACTGAAAAACTAGAATTGAAAAAGAACACTTGTGAGGTAGTTTTGCTTAAAGTATGAAGATGCATTTCTTTCTTTCTTTCTTTTTCTTTTTCTTTTCTTTTCTTTTCTTTTTTTTTTTTTTTTTTTTTGAGACAGGGTTTCTCTGCACTTGGAACTCGATTTGGAGACCAGGCTGGCCTCCAGCTCACAGATATCTTTCCTGTCTCTGCCTCCCAAGTGCTGGGATTAAAGGCGGGGAAAACCACCAAGAAAAGATGCATTCCTAATCCAGATCTCTGAGGTATGAAGACCAGACTTTCATGCAGATCTTTTGAGCTGGGATAACAAACACCTTTAACCAGACAAGCCTTTAGTGCAGATCTCCAGGCGGGAAGACACACCCTTAATCTGGCCACACCTTCTGCTGGGAGCCTATATAAGAACAGGGAAGAAGCAGGCTTTTCCACTCTGCCCTCTGCCTGCTCACTCTCACAGTGCTAGCCAGTCTGTGACTTCCCTGGCATCAGAGCTTACTTCCTTAGGATTCCAGGAATTCCTGAAGACCTGCTGAGACATCCATCCTGGTGGACTGAGCCACTTCTGGACTCTGGGTCTCTCAGTTCCCAGCCAGCCGTTGTGGAATTGGCTGAACCACAGCCTGTAAGTCATTCTCATAAATCCCATATATACTTATAGACATAGATAATCACATTAGGTATGAGAGGATTTTATTTAAGAATGTTTTGTTTTCATTTAATGTTTGTTTGTCTTCCTTTTTTTTTCTCAGAGCTGAGGACTGAACCCAGGGCCTTGTGCTTGCTAGGCAAGCTACCAGTGAGCTAAATCCACAACCCCTGTTTGTTTGTCTTTCAAGACAGGGTTTCCCTGTGTAACCGGGGCAGTCCTGAACAAGCTCTCTAAGACCAGGCTGGTCTTGAACTCAGAGAACCAGCCAGCCCTGGCTCTGCTTCCCCAGAGCTGGGATTAAAGGTGTGCAGCACCTAGACCTTCAGAATCTTCACTCCTTATTGAATGCAAATGACTGCTGGGGATATGAACTTATACCCCAGCATCCTGCATTGTAATGGTCGGGAGGGGTCTAGAAGTTAGAGGATAAAAAGATAACTAACTGACTTCTGAATCAGATGCTCAAGGAGTTGTCCTCTGTGTTACATAGGTGAATCCAGGACAACAGAGCAGTTCCCCTGGTTTTGTGGAGGATATGTCGATTCTTCACAGCACACCTCGAAGGACACTTGTCTTGCCACCCCTGAGTACCCGGTATTCCATGTCCTGGCCACTGTGTTCCTTAGGAGAGCCAAGCCACTGCATTGAGGAGGGTTGGTCTGTTGAGTGGGAACTCTTTTCTCTTCCCTGTGGACTTGGTAGCCGTGACTGCCTCAGATACCACCCCAGACCAAACAATGCCATGAAGAGGGGTGCAATGGCCTTCCAGAGTGAGAGTCAGAAGAAGCCACATGTGCCCCCAGGAGAGGTGGACAAGGACAAAGACAGCAAGGTGGAGGAGCCAGGCCAACCCTCCACAGGCTTGCTCCCCATCTGGACGAAAGGACAGGAACTTGAGACCTGTGTTGGTGGAGAATACCCTGAGCGTGATCCTGCTTCTGACCATCCCAGGTGCCTAAGCTGCTGGCCATGGCTTCAAAGGGCTTTTGGCAGGAAGTGGAAAAACTCTCAGAATCTCAGGAGATCTGATGCTTGCTAAGACTTGCAATTACGGGGTCCTCTGTCAGCTCCCCTAACTCTGCTCCCTTGCAAAGGCAGTTTTATCTTTGCAGATGTGTATATTTTCTCATCTTTCTTAATAAAAGTATTAAACATCTGGAAATTTGTGTTCTTGGGGTGCCCTAGGGAAAAGATGAAGGGTTCAGTGGATACAGATGAGGATGCACTACTGTTTTCCCATATTGCTCACAGGGCAAACTTTGGTTTTTCTTTTGAAAACAAGTCCTCCAGAGACCTTGGAGGCATCCCCAGGAGAAAGGCACAAAGCATGAAACCTTGCTAGGAAACCCAACTCATTTTAGAGAGGAGGAATTAGCAAGGCAGTAGTGGAGCAAGCCTTTAATCTCAGCACTCGGGAGGCAGATCCAGGCCGATCTCTATGAGTTCAAAGCCAGCCTGGGCTACAGAATGAGTTCGAGGCACCAAAGCTGAACAGAGAAACCCTGTCTCAAAAAGAGAGAGGAAGAATTTTCGAGCCTGTGTGCTTCAGCCTGTACCTCGGCTGCCACCTAGTGGAATATTCTTGTAACCTCTGTGTGTTGTGTTGCTCTGGCAGGGCACACTGGCTCCTGTACCAGTGAGAAAACTTAGGAGTAAGGAGCTCATGGAGATTCTCAAGAAAATCCACAGTGGGGGATGGATGAATGGATGGATGGATGGGTGGATGGATGGGATGGATGGATGGATGGGTGGATGGATGGATGGGTGGATGGATGGGTGGATGGGTGGATGGATAGTTGGGTGAGCAGGTGTATGGAAGGATAGTTAGATAGATAGATAGATAGATAGATAGATACTTAAATGTGGGTAAGTTGAAATGACTCAACAAACAAAAACACTTACCCACAGCCTTGAAACCTGAGATTGATTCCCCGACTCCCATGGTGGAATGAGTACTGACTTTTGGGGGTCCTTCTCTGTCCCCCGCACGAGCTGTGGCTCTAGCATTCCAGAACTCACCTGCACATCATGAGTAACACACACACATAAGGAAAAAGGTGCCAGGAGGTGGTGCACACCTTTAATACCAGCGTTCTAGACGGGGAGGCAGGCGGATATCTGAGTTCCAGGCAAAGCTGATGTACAGAGTGAGTTCCAGGACAGACAAGAGATCCTGCACAGAGAAACACTGTCTCAAAGGAAAAAAAATACTAACTAACTTGCCGACTAACTAGAACATTTCAATAAAGGTGAGTGATACAAATTTCAGAATACAAGCAGAGCGGTGGTGGCGCTCGCCTTTAATCCCAGCACTGGGGAGGCAGAAGCAGGCGGATCTCTGTGAGTTCGAGGCCAGCCTGGGCTACCAAATGAGGTCCAGGAAAGGCACAAAGCTACACAGGGAAACCCTGTCTCGAATAACAAACACAAAAACAAAAAACAAATTTCAAAATCCAATAATATGGAAAAATATATCACTGCAGATCGAATATATCCAAATATTTTTTTCTCAAAAAATAAAATATAGCCACTAAGAGAAAGAGCCTGCCGGGTGTCTATGAGTTAGAGGCCAGCCTAGTCTACATAGGAGTTCTAGGACAGCCAGGGTTTCCAGAAAACACCCTGTCTCAAAACAAACAAACAAACAAACAAGCAAACACCCAGGTGGAGTTGAAATCTCTGGCAGCAGTGAAGCACATCATATAAGATTACTCTTTCTTATCTAACACATGTTTCCATCTAACCTAAAATTTGCTAAAAAAGCAATGTTCTGGAGTAACCCATTATCTGTTTTGCCTACTTTCCCCAGAAGACAACTTTCCTGAGTCCTTCCTGAGTGAGAGATCACAGACTGAAGAGTGGGGAACCACACACTGGGCTGCACTGGGGAGTCTGTCTTTTGTTCTTTTAATTGAAAATAATGGTTTTTTGTTTTTTGGGTTTTTTTTGTTTTTTTGTTTTTTGGAACTGAGGATGGAACCTCAGGGCCTTGCACTTCTAGGTAAGCGCTCTACCACTGAGCTAAATCCCCAACCCGAAAATAGTGTTTTAAACACAATAACTTCTGAACATGGTTTCCTCTCCTTCATACAAATCAGAAAAAAACAAACAAAATAAAAATAAAGAAAATCACCAGAAACACACACCTCATAAAAACACAAAACCAGAAACCATAATTTGTATTTAAAACACCAGTAATGTACAAAAGAAAATCCCAAAGCATTATGAGACAAAATCTTCAAAGACACCACTGAGTTCATTCTTGTTGGCCATCTGCTATTGGACAGGAGCCTGCCCTCAGGTCTGTCAGTTGGCAGGTGAATCACCAATCAAGAGTCCTTTATGCTGTCAATGGAAATGAACAGTCTGTGGGTGAAAATTTTGGTCAGCTCTAATCTAAACATTCAAGGTTGCCTTTAGCTATTTAGTTGCAAGGCAGCTTGGATGACAAGAGAGTCTGCTCCAAAAAACAATCAAATAAAAATAAAAATTAAGGTTTCTGCGTAGAGATTTGATGTTTTCCACAGTAGAGCTGGCATGAGAAATCAGAACTGGTTCTAAAACAACTGAAGTATCAGTGAGGCTGTCTGTCTTAGCACCATGTCCTTGAACTTCCAAAGACTGTGATAATCTAAATCCTTTTTCTTTATACATGACTGAGCCTAGTTGTTTTTTTTTTTTTTTTTTTATGGTTTTTTGAGACAGAGTTCTCTGTGTAGCTTTGGGCCTTTTCCTGGAACTCACTTGGTAGCCCAGGCTGGCCTCGAACTCACATAGATCCGCCTGTCTCTGCCTCCCGAGTGCCAGGATTAAAGGCGTGTGCCACCACTGCCCGGCTGAGCCTAGTTTTGCATTATGGCAAAAGCCTTTAATCCAGGCACTCCTCTGGATGGAGAGACAAAGGGACCTCTGAGTTCAAGGCCAAAGTGCTCTACAGGCAGAATTTCAGGAAAGCCAGGGCATGTACAGAAACCCTGTCTCAACAAAAACAAACAAACAAATAAACAAAAAGCCTAATTGATTGAGTCAACTTTATTTTGTTATAGAGGCAAAACTGGATGAATACAGTGAGAAACAGGGTCCACTAACTCAGTAGGTCTGTTGACAGATGTTGACTCGAGGGAGATCAGGCTGTGTGAGCATCAGTGACAAACCATCAGGAGTCTGTAGGAGTTGACTAGAGAGGGTCAGTTGCATCTTTGGTCCTCAGGGAATGTTTGGAAACATAGTTCCTGACTACTAACTAAGGAAACAAGAAAAAGTGCTTCAATGACAGAAATTCTTTCAGGAAGTTAACAAAAAAACCCACCCAGAAACGTTTCTCTTTCTTTCTTTTACTTTTTTCCTTTTTCAGTTTTTGGATTTTGTTTGAAAGGGTTTCTCTGTGTTGCCCTGACTCACTGACTGTCCTACAACCTGCTCTGTAGACCAGGCTGGCACGAACTTGCATAGGTCTCGTCTGTCTGCCTCTGAGATTTGCCCAAGTACCGCCGGGCCAGAAACATCCTTTTTTTTTTTGTTAAAGAGACTCAGGATTCATGGTTCTTTATACACACTATTAACCTTCATCTCCAGATTGTGTTAGGGTGAGTGGAGTGAGGAAGGGGATTAGTTGGTCCTGGAGCATGAAAGAGGCTGGGGTAATAATGGTGAGTCCACTAAACACCTAGATGGTGTGTATGGTAGTGCCACATTGCTTTACCAATGTGGAAAAATAAGCATAAGTGTTAAACATGAAATTCAGGGATGACATGAATTGTGCTGGAATCCTAATAAATAAACCACCAGTCTCTAGGGTCCAGGTATCCACATCTCATCCAGGCCACCTTTGTCCCTGGATTCACACTTCCCTTCTCACTCTGGGATCTCTGAACTGTTAGACCCTGTGGCTGCTCCTGTAGAGGGGATTAGCCACCCCTTACATACCAAGGAAAACCTTCCCTAAGCTGCTCCACTCCTAGCTTCTCCTAGAGTGGACAGTGTGGTCAACTTTCTAAGTTGCTGCTTTGTATCCCGTCCAATCCCTTCACCTTTAATCCTAGCATTCTAGAGACAGAGAGCTACCTGGATCTCTGTGTGTTCAAGGATACAAGCACGCATTGTGACCCACGCCTTTCATCCCAGAACAATGAGCCTTTAATTCCAGGGAGTGATGGCAGAAAACAGAAAGGCATATAAGGCATGAAGACCAGAAACTAGAAGCTTTTAGCTGGTTAAACATTCAGGCTTTGGAGCAGCAGTTCAGCTGAGATCCATTTGGATAAGGACTCAGAGGCTTCCAGTCTGAGGAAAAGGATCAGCTGAAGAATTCGGAGGAGAGGAAGCTGTGGTTTGTTCTGCTTTTCTGATCTTCCAGCATTCACCTCAATACCTGGCTGCAGGTTTGTTTTTATTAATAAGACCTCTTAAGATTCCTGCTACAAGGGGAGGTGACTACAGATACTAAAATCCAACCCTGTGGGGATGAGCGCGTATTTGCATAGCAATTGGTTCAGAGCCTAATTCTGTTAAGTTGAAAACTGAATCCTTAGGGAAGGCATTGCCCAGATTTCTTAGAATGGAGAAATGGGCAGGAAATGGGGAGAGCAGTGAATAGATGGGTTGAATAAAGAGTCCTCTACCTCTAGACAGTGCTGGAGCATGCCTATAATCCCAGCACTCTTTGACAGAGGCGGGTGGACCTCAGGGAGTTCAAGGCCAGCCTGTTCTATAGAGCAAGCTCAGGACAGCCAGGGTTACACAGAGAAACCCTGTCCCCTCCTGTTAGTTATTTTGTGGCGCTCTTACCCCCACGAGGAACACGTCCCGAACACGACAAATCCACAGAAGAGCTGTTTATTAATATAGGATAGGAAGAGACATGACAAGCCTGTGTGAAGCACACACGTGAGTGAGAAGAGGAGAGGAGAGAGAGACCTGTGCAGCCTGGCACCAGCTTTTTAAAGAGTGAGCCGCACATGCATACAGGACCGAATGTGGCTACTCCACGCATGCGCGTAGATTACATGGCCGTGTGCGCTTTAAGCAACCATGTAAAGCTACAGAGTCCTAGCCACTCGAGATGTTCTGACCTGGACACGGCTATTTTGAACCGGAAATAACTAGGCGGTCCGCCGGGAAAGCCCAATCATGTGGACGTGTTGTGATTTCCTATCACCTCCCACTATAAAACTGCACCCTCACAAGATCTCATCTTTCCTTGAGAACTACAGTCTGTGGCTAGTGGAGAATCTGACTTCTCCAGGGACAAACTATAGGTCATCCAATTCCAAGTGTCTACAAGTTTTGTTACTTAATTCATTTCTTTTTATGGCTGCAAAACAACACTTGAAAATAATTATCCTAAACCCGGGACAGGCCGGGTCCCAATGGTACACACCTTCAATCCCAGTACTTGGGAGACAGAGCCAGGTAGATCTCAGTAAGTTCGAGGCCAGCCTGGTCTACAGAGATCCTAGTCTAGAGATAAAGGATAGGTACCTAAACTACCACAGAAAAACCCTATCTAAAAACTAGAAACAAAACAAAATAAAACAAAACAACATAAAATAAAATAATCACAGGACAGAACTAACCTCTAGCACTTTTACTTAGTAAAACACAACTTAGAACTTTTTGTCTCCCACTCTGAGATGACAAAGAGACTGGTGACACAAAGCACCAAAAGGTGAAATTTGTCATAAGGACTGAGCTGGGATAAAAAAAACACCTTTAATCCAGACATGGGTTTAGTGCAGATCTCCAGGCATGGAGACACACCCTTAATCTGGCCACACCTTCTGCTGGGAGCCTATATGAGAACAGGGAAGAAGCAGGCTTTTCCACTCTGCCCTCTGCCTGCTCACTCTCACAGTGCTAGCCAGTCTGTGACTTCCCTGGCATCAGAGCTTACTTCCTTAGGATTCCGGGAATTCCTGAAGACCTGCTGAGACATCCAGCCTGGTGGACTGAGCCACTTCTGGACTCTGGGTCTCTCAGTTCCCAGCCGGCCATTGTGGAATTGGCTGAACCACAGCCTGTAAGTCATTCTCATAAATCCCATATATACTATAGACATAGATAATCACATTAGGTATGAGAGGATTTTATTTAAGAATGTTTTGTTTTCATTTAATGTTTGTTTGTCTTCCTTTTTTTTTTCTCAGAGCTGAGGACTGAACCCAGGGCCTTGTGCTTGCTAGGCAAGCTCTCTACCAGTGAGCTAAATCCACATCCCCTGTTTGTTTGTCTTTCAAGACAGGGTTTCCCTGTGTAACTGGGGCAGTCCTGAACAAGCTCTGTAAGACCAGGCTGGTCTTGAACTCAGAGAACCAGCCAGCCCTGGCTCTGCTTCCCCAGAGCTGGGATTAAAGGTGTGCAGCACCTAGACCTTCAGAATCTTCACTCCTTATTGAATGCAAATGACTGCTGGGGATATGAACTTATACCCCAGCATCCTGCAGTGTAATGGTGGGAGGGGTCTAGAGGTTAGAGGATAAAAAGATAACTAACTGACTTCTGAATCAGATGCTCAAGGAGTTGTCCTCTGTGTTACATAGGTGAATCCAAGACAACAGAGCAGTTCCCCTGCTTTTGTGGAGGATATGTCGATTCTTCACAGCACACCTCGAAGGACACTTGTCTTGCCGCCCCTGAGTACCCGGTATTCCATGTCCTGGCCACTGTGTTCCTTAGGAGAGCCAAGCCACTGCATTGAGGAGGGTTGGTCTGTTGAGTGGGAATTGTTTTCTCTTCCCTGTGGACTTGATTGCTGGGACTGCCTCAGATACCACCTTAGACCAAACAGTGCCATGAAGAGGGGTGCAATGGTCTTCCAGGGTGAGAGTCAGAAGAAGCCACACATGCCCCCAGGGGAGGTGGACAAGGACAAAGACAGCAAGGTGGAGGAGCCAGACCAACCCTCCACAGGCTTGCTCCCCATCTGGAAGAAAGGACAGGAACTGGAGACCTGTGGTGGTGGAGACCACCCTGAGCGTGATCCTGCTTCTGACCATCCCAGGTGCCTAAGCTGCTGGCCATGGCTTCAAAGGGCTTTTGACCAGATGCGCAGAAAAAACCGAAAGAATCTCAGACCTGATTCCTGCTAAGACTTTCAATTAGGGGGTCCTCTGTCAACTCCAGGTATTACAGCAACACCCCTGCTCTGCTCCCTTGCAAAGGCAGTTTTGTCTTTGCAGATGTGTGTATTTTTTCAGCTTTCTTAATAAAAATACTAAACATCTAGAAATTTGTGTTGTTTTGGGGTGTCCTAGGGAAAAGGTAAAGGGTGGAGTGGACACAGATGAGGATGCACTACTGTTTTCCCATGTTGCTCACAGAGCTGAGGATGGAACCCAGGGCCTTGAGCTTGCTAGGGGAGCCCTCTACCACTGAGCTAAATCCCCAACCCCATTGGTTCTTCTTTTGAAAAAAAGTCCTCCAGGGACCTTGGAGGCATCCCCAGGAGAAAGGCACAAAGCATGAAACCTAGCTAGGAAACCCTAACTCACTTCAGTTAGGAGGTATTAGCAGGGTGGTGGTGGCACAGGACTTAAATCCCAGCACTTGTGGGGCAGATCCAGGAGGATCTCTGAGTTCAAAGCCAGCCTGGGCTACAGAATGACTTCTAGGAAAGGCGGCAGCAAGCTACACAGAGAAACCCAGTCTCAAAAAACAAAAAAAAAAAAAAAACAAAACAACAACAACAAAAAAACCCAAACAAAAAAAAAAAAAAAGAATTTTCCAGCCTGGACGCTTCAGCCTGTTCCTCGGCTGCCACCTAGTGGAGAACATTCGCAACTTCTGCAGGATAGGTTCTCCTGGCAGGGTCCACTGGCTTTGCATCTTGGCTCCTGTACCAGTGAGAATACTATGGAGTAAGGAGCTCATGGAGATTCTCAAGAAAATCCACAGTGGGTAAAGGATGGATGGATGGATGGATGGATGGGCAGATGGATGGATGGATGGGCAGATGGATAGGTGGGTGGGTGGGTGGGTGGATGGATAAATATAAAAATGCTGCAAAGTTGAGATGACTCAAGAAACGAAAACACTTACCCACAGCCTTAAAACCTGAGACTGATCCTCCAACTCCCCTGGGGGAAGGACTACTGACTCTTGGTGGTTGTCCCCCGACCTCCACAAGGAGCTGTGGCTCTAGCATGCCAGCTTTCACGTGCACATCAGGAGGAACACACACAAGTAAGACAGAAAAGATGCTGGGCGGTGGTGGAGCATTTCTGTAATGCCAGCACTCTGGAGGAGGGTCAGGTGGATATCTGAGTTCCAAGGCAGCCAGCTCTACAGAGTGAGTTCCAGAACAGACAAGACTACACAGAGAAACCCTGTCTCTGAAAAAACTATCTAACTTGCTAACTAAATCATTTAAATAAAGGTGAGTGATCAAAATTTCAAAATCCTATAATATTGAAAAAACACACCACCACTCTTGAGCAAACATATCCAAATATTTTTTCTCAAAAAATAAATAAATAAAATAAAGCCAGGCATGGTGGTCTATGCCTTTAATCCCAGCACTCAGGAGACAGAGCCTGGGGTGACCTCTGAGTTAGAAGCCAGCCTTGTCTACATAGGAGTTTGAGGACAGCCAGGGTTTCATGGAAAGACCCTGCCTCAAAACAAACAAACAAGGGTTGGGGATTTAGCTCAGTGGTAGAGTGCCTGCCTAGCAAGTACAAGGCCCTGGGTTCGGTCCTCCGCTCCGGCAAAAAAAAAAAAAAAAAAAAAAACAAAACAGAAACAAAAAACAAACAAACGAACAAACACCCAGTTGGAGGAGAAATTTCTGGCAGCAATAAAACACATCATGTAAAATTACTCTTTCATATCTAACACGTGTTTCCATCTAACTCAAAATTTTCTTTCAAACCAATGTTCTAGAGTAAACCATTATCAGTTTTGCCTACATTTCCCAGAAGCCAACATTCCTGAGTTCTTCCTGAGTGAGAGATCACAGGCTAAAGGGCCATCCAGGGCTGCTCTGGAGAGTCTGTATTTCTTTTTTTTTTGAAAATGATGTTTGTTTGTTTGTTTGGCTTTTATTTGTTTGTTTTTGGAGACAGGGTTTCTCTGTGTAGTTTTGTTGCCTGTCCTGGATCTCCCTCTGTAGACCAGGTTGAACTCGAACTCACAGAGATCCTCTAGGCTCTGCCTCCAGAGTGCTGGAATTAAAAGCTTGTTTCCAACACTCGTCCCTAGTGTGGCCTTGAACACACAGGACCTGTCTGCCAGTGATCAGATTAAGGGCTTGTGCTACCACTGCCTGACTTTTGTGTTTTCCTTAAAATGGCTTGCTATTCCTTTTGTTCCCTAGGCAAACTTTATTTATTAACATACAAATAAAATATCAGCAAACTTCATCACAAATTTATAATATATAATATAATTTATAATATAATATAATTTATAATATATCACCACAGGCATGAGTAATCAGAACTGATTCTAACACAAGTGAGCATCAGTGAGGCTGTCTGACTTGGCACCATGTCCTTGAACTTCCAAAACTGGTATAAAAGTAAATCCATTTTCTTTATATTGAGCCTAGCTTGGCATGGTGGCATAGGCCTTTAATCCCAGCACTGCTCGGGACAGAGAAACAAAGGCACCTCTATGAGTTCAAGGCCCACGTCTTCCACAGACAGTATTTCAGGACAACCAGGGCATGTCAGAAACCCTGTCTCAACAAAACAAAAACAAACAGAGGAACATAAAACCTAAATGACTGAGCCGAGCTTATTTTGTTAGAACGGCAAAAATGAACTAATACAGACAGTGGTGACGCTCCTGGTTTCCTTATGGACTATTTGGAACCAGGGTTACTTACTACCAACTAAGGAAACAAGGGACAACTTTTCATGGCCAAAAACTTCATTCAGGAAAAATCACTCAGAAGCTTTTCTCTTTCCTTCTTTTTCTTTTTCTTTCTTTCTTTCTTTTTTTTTTGGTTTTTGGTTTTTCTAAACAGGGTTTCTCTGTGTCGCACTGACTCATTGACTGTCCTTCAACCTCTTCTGTAGACCAGCAGGCTCGAACTCGAAGAGATCCACCAGCCTCTGAGACAAGCACCACCACTGCCCAAGGAGAAAAAAAAATTAGTGGACTCAGAGTTAATGCTTTTTAATACACTTGATTAACCTTCATGTGCGATTGTGTTGGGGTGAGTGGAGTGAAGAAGGGTATTAGTTGGTCCTGGAGCATGAAAGAGGCTGGGGCAATGGTGAGCCTCTAAACACCCAGATGGTGGGTATCATAGCACCCCATGGCTTTACCAATGAGGAAAACTAACTATAAGTGTTAAACATGAAATTCAGGGATGACAGGATGACATGTATTGTGCTGGAATCCTAATAAATAAACCACCAGTCTCTAGGGTCCAGGGATCCAGATCACACCCAGGCCACCTTTGTCCCTGGATTCACACTTCCCTTCTCACTCTGGGATCTCTGAACTGTTAGACCCTGTGGCTGCTCCTGTAGAGGGGATTAGGGACACCTTATATCCCATCTAACACCTTCCGTAAGCTGCTCCACTCCTAGCTTGTCCTATAGTGGACAGTGTGGTCAGCTTTCTAAGTTGCTGCTTTGTATCCTGTCCAGTACCATCACTGATCTGTTGAGCTCAGAGCTCTTACCCTCTAAAGTCTATTAACATAAGGATTTCCTTGGTTCTGAGGGTTTCTACTTAACTTTACCATAATCCTGCACACAGACACCACCTCACACCCTTGCAAGTGGCTGGCATTCTGAAAGAACCTGACCCCTGAAATCCTTGTCAGCCAATCTCCCTACCCAACCTGAAAAGAGCCTTCCTGTTTTGAGATGGGGGTCTCATAATGCAGTTCTAGCTGCCCTGGAACTCACTATGAGGAACAGTCTGGCCTTGAACTGAGATCTGCTTGTCTCCAGAGTACGGGGATTAAAGGTGTACATAGCTACACCAGGCAATGGAAAGAATCTTTTTTTTTTTTTGAAAAAAAATCTTTGTTTAATATATGTGTGTGTGTGTGTGTATTTATATTATACTATATATAATATACACATATATTATATACAATGTATATAAAGTATATAAATAAACCCTATTTAATTAAGAAATCAGGGGAAGCTGGGCAGCTGGCGCATGCCTTTAATCCCAGCACTCAGGAAGCAGAGCCAGGCGTTTCTCTGTGAGTTCCAGGTCAGGCTGGTCTACAGAGTGAGTTCCAGGACAGGCTCCAAAGCTACACAAAGAAACCCTGTCTCAAAAAACAAACAAACAAAAAAAGCCGGTTGGTGGTGGCGCACGCCTTTAATCCCAGCACTCGGGAGGCAGAGCCAGGCAGATCTCTTTGAGTTCGAGGCCAGTCTGGTCTACCAAGTGAGTTCCAGGAAAGGCGCAAAGCTACACAGAGAAACCCTGTCTTGAACCCCCCCCCCCCAAAAGAAAGAATCCGGGAAAGTGGGCCACCCATGTGTCCCTACCAACCCCGTTAGTATCTCCTCTTCCCAACACCCCCACAAACTCCACCCACACCCACGGGAAATCCATCTCTGACTTGATTATTAACCACTTCCTACCCCGGATTCCAATCCTGACTTTGCACCGGAAAAGGAATTACACAGGTGGTGGAGAGGAAAGATGTTATTATGTTCACTTTCCATCAGAATGTAAGACGTCTACATAGATTTAAGATGAATTCCTTAAGATATTATTATTTTGTTTTGTTTGTTTTTGGAGACAGGGTTTCTCTGTGTAGCTTTGGAGCCTGTTCTGGATCTCACTCTTGTAGCCCAGTCTGGCCTGGAACTCACAGAGATCCACCTGGCTCTTCTTCCCTGAGTGCTGGGATTAAAGGCGTGTGCCACCACCACCACTACCCTTCTCTCTCTCTCTAACTGGGTGTACTTCAGATGATAAATATTCTCCGGAGTCTTGGACAATGGAGTACTTGATGCCTAGTGTGTGGCCTGTTTGGGTGACTCCAGGTGTGGCTTGGCTTGAGTAAGTCTGCCATTAAGAGTGGACTTTCAGATTTGAAAGTTTCCTCTTTCTGTGTGTGCTTCTGGTTTGATATGTGAGCCCTCAGCTGGAGACTCCAAGCACCATGTCTTCTGCAGGTCTGCCTCTTTCCCCACAGTGATGGCCTTGCTGGAGCTGGAAGCCTAAATAAATCCTTTCTTCTATTAGTTGCCTTGATCATGTGTTTTATGACAGTAACACGTGATGAAGTATAACGATATCCTTTTTATTTTTACATCCATGTGTGTATACAATCCGTTGGAGGGGAGAGCTTACACCTTATTTTAAGACCTTCATGAATTCAAAAATTTTATTGAGTTCCTCATATATGGGGTAAGGCACGTGTACCATGGCGCCCCGTATGGCTGTCAGAGGTCAACTTGGAGAAGTCATCTCTCCTTCAACCATGTGAATCCCAGGCTGTCAGACTTGATGGCACGCTCCCTTACCAGCTCAGCCATTTCACTGGCCCCTCTTCAGTTTACTTCAGAATGGTTCACAAGTAAAATGGATGACGGATGGAGAAGTGGGAAGGGGAGTAGATATGTAATAAGGCAAGTTAATTGTGGGGTCTCAACGGAATAACATGCAGGTGGTCACTGCACCGTTTTCAACTTATTTGTGTTGTCAACAAATTTATGTTTAAATGTTTTGAGGAAGAAAACTTATAAGACCCATGCTATTCCAAGGGCACAGGGGGAAAAGGAGTGTTATCAGGGGGATTACCTGAAAGTTAACATAATCATCTGAAACTCCAGCTCCTTTGGATTATTCCTCTTTTGGCTTCTATGGCATTTGAACATGCATGTGTATGCACACAGAGAGATACACACACAAACACAGGCAAAGACATATACAAACATACATACAAATAATTTTTTTTCTTTTTTCTTTTGGTTTTGAGACAGGGTTTCTCTTGTGTAGCTTTGCACCTTTCCTGGAACTCGATTTGGAGACCAGGCTGGCCACGAACTCACAGAGAACCGCCTGGCTCTGCCTCCCAAGTGCTGGGATTAAAGGCGTGTGCCACCGCCGCCCGTCCAAATAAAACTTCTTTAAACTTAAAGAGTTGTCCTAAGCCAGGTGGTGATGACACACGCCTTTAATCCCAGCACTCGGGAGGCAGAGACAGGAGGATCTCTGTAAGTTCGAGGCCAGCCTGGGCTACCAAGCCACACCCAGGAAAGGCACAAAGCTACACAGAGAAACCCTGTCTTGGAAAACCAAAAAAGAAATAATAAAAAAAAATACATATACATAAACCCTAACCCCGGTTGCTCAAGAGTCAGCAGTACATAGATGTACTCAGTTCTATGGAGTCTTTGTTCTGAAAGGGCATCCTAGAGAGAAAGAATAAATTCCATTTCTCCTCAGTCAAATCCTTTCAAGGGAGCAACCAGATTTGGAACCATTCCAAAGAGACTCGAACCACAGAGTTCTCAGGGTTGCTGAAACAAGCCAATATCCACCTCAGCCCCCAAAGCTGTCTTTCTCCAAAGCAGAGCAGGAAGGACACAGGGAAATCTGTTTTTGATGTTTTATTAAGATAGTTAAAAACGTCTAACATATCCAAAGGCAGAAGAAGTCCTTCCATGATATGCAAAGAAGCATAGGGCTTAGGTAAGGCATCTGTTCCCAAAGGGCTACCCAATGAAGCACCTAGGCAGAAGAGATCTAGATGCTGGTCACCAAAGGATGTGGAGGAGGGAGCTGGAGGTCACTGCTGCTGGGAGTGGGGTTGGCCATCATCAGCAAGACTCACTGTACCAGGCACTGGCTGACCTGGAGCAGGCAAAGGGCATCACTCTCAAATCACCAGCATCGGGGTTCTCAGGCTCCAGTGATCTTTATCTAAAGTGTGGCCATCTGAGAAAGCAAAGATCCGAGGATTGCCTCTGGGTAGGCTTGCTGGAGGGGTTCAGCTTTCCTGGAGATTCCTGTGGCTCCTGCGGGGTCGCGGGTGTGGAAGCCGGCTCAGTGTGTTCTCCCTCCCACTTCAGTGGGCTCTGCTCTCTGGGTTTGTGTCTCGGACAGGCCCAATTCAGAAGACCACAGGGCTCGGCAGGCGGCTCGGTGAGGTTCCAACGATTCTCGAAGGGTTGTCCCAGCTTTGGATAAAAAGGGAGCGGCCAGGCACCGGTTTGCCCCGGATGCAGATCTCTCAGGATTCTGGGCTCTGGTGTCTGCTCTGCAGAATCCCAGGCCTCCTTCACACAGAGCTGGCTGTGCTGCTCCATGTTGTCCCTCTCACCGCAGGCGACAGC
This sequence comes from Onychomys torridus, assembly GCF_903995425.1. Lineage (NCBI taxonomy): Eukaryota > Metazoa > Chordata > Mammalia > Rodentia > Cricetidae > Onychomys > Onychomys torridus. The sequence goes on along the minus strand of NC_050457.1, from coordinate 42,963,410 downwards.
GGGCATGTGATGTTTAAAAGCCTTTTTAATACTGGCGCTTTTATACTCTTCCAGAGTAGGCGGTCCCAGGCCTATTGGGTGGGGATGGGAAAAATGTAAGGAGATAACAGCATCAGAAGATCCCACCCACCTGCGGCTTTCAATTTAGGCTCATTTTAGGATGAAATCATCCAAAGTCAAGAGGAATTGAAGAGAAATTGGATTAGCAGCTGTGTTGGGTATCCAAAGTAGAAGTAATCCTGGAAGAAGACAGTTTGAGTGTGTCAGGTTGGGGGGCGGGCTCCGTTTTTTTCAGAAGCTGACTAGTGATACAAATCTTATCTGGTAACTCTACAGCGGACACTGAAGCCCAGGCTCCAAGCACAGGAATGGAGGATGAGTTCGTGGAAAGAACTGATGCCTGAATGAGGATTTGCAAGTGTTGAAGGTTAGTTATCCAAACTCTCTTTCCTTTCCAGGACTGGAAATCGAATCCAGGGCACTGTGCCTGCTAGGTAAGCATTCTGCCTTTGAGCTTTGTCCTAACACACACAACACACACATTTTTTTTTTTTTTCATACAGAGTCCCATTAAATGGCCCAGGATGGTCTTGAATTTTTTGTAATCTAGGTCAAGCCTTTAATTTGTGACCCTCCTGCCACCTCATTCTCTCAAGTGGCTGTGATTGACAGGCTTTCCATCACCAGGACTGACTCCACTTTAAGAGAATTTCTCCGTCTCTATATATGTCTCGTTTTCAGTTGCTAAATCTCTCAATATGAAAGGTTCCATTTTATGCGCAACTATGCATAAGAGCAAAAAGCCAGCCCCACACTATGGTGTACGCCTTCAATCCCAACACTCAGAAGCAGAGGTAGGTGGATCCCTGTGTCTGAGGCCAGCCTGGTCTACACAGTGAAAGCCTCAGATCTTCAGATGAGTATATAAAGTGGAGTAATCCTGGGGCCCGGGGAAGCGGGGTGGGAGGTTTGGTTGAGAAGGGACGACAAGATGGGGGTGAGGGAATTAACACTGAGGATGTTTGGAAAGGTCATAATCTCGCTGAGCAGTGGTGGCGCACACGTTTAATCCCAGCACTCGGGAAGCAAAGGCAGGTGAATTTCTGTGAGTTCAAGGCCAGCCTGAGCTACAGAGTGAGTTCCAGGACAAGCTCCAAATGCTTCACAGAGAGAGAGAGAGAGAGAGAGAGAGAGAGAGAGAGAGAGAGAGAGAGAAGGAGAGAATGAAAGAATAAGTGTGTATATATAAAGTCACTTGGGCTAACCATGCTCCCCTCAAAACTTTTTAATACTATAGTTGGTCAGGGTTATCCAAGGGCCTCGAAAACATTATGGGCTATTTCTATTGTCCTTGGCTGCCTCCCAGAGGTCGAAGGTTAAGTCTTGGATCACTGAAGACAGCATACACTGGGTCTGACTGAAAACCCCGTCCCTGCGGACTAGCGTTCATAGACCCTGAAGGAAGTAACCAGTAGTTAGTAGGTCTACCTAGCTGTGAAGCATATGAACCAAGGCAACCAGCACAGCAAGCTATCCCCAAGGGTGAAATAGGGGCATTTCCTATCCTGGCAGTAACCAACAGATGTCTGATTGGACTCAAGGCTTGTTCCTCAGGAGCTAAGTCATGTAGGGTACTAGAAACCAAACCAACTACCCAGGATTAGTGAGGCCATGGATCTTAGAGGAAAACATACTCACTTAACTCTACTAAACCAGCATGATTCCTAACTGCATACTTATCCTAATGCTCACCAAAGAGGCTTCTCTTTGCAACAAGTGCAGACCAATACACAATACCACAATTGGTCCAAATGCAAAGAACAACTGAGTACGGAGTGCCCAGCTCCAACGAATATATCTACAATACAACTCCTGCACTTAAAGGTCAGGTTGTTTTGAGGAAAGGCGCTTGGAAGGAAAGAGCCAGAGGACCTGTGAGATTGTATCTTGCAGGGCAGTGGTGGCGCACACCTTTAATCCCAGCATTCGGAAGGCAGAGCCAGGCGGATTTCTGTGAGTTCAAGGCCAACCTGGGCTACAGAGTGAGTTCTAAGAAAGGAGCAAAGCTACACAGAGAAACCCTGTGTGTGTGTGGGAGAGTGTATCTCCATGAAATTACAGCGATGCAGCAGGGTGGTGGCAGTACACACCTTTAATGCCAGCACTAGGGAGGCAGAGGGATTCTTTACTCATGATACCTCAACAGTACAGCTGCCTAAGCAAGACCTAAACAGAGACAGCACAACAGACATGCTAACATGGACAGGGGAAACTCATGGGGCCCTAGTCCTAGACAAAGACTACCAGAAACTAAGGGGTGCTGAGAGGGAATTGACATCTTCCCCTATGGAACAATTCCCTAATTAGTGATCCAACATCAAATAGTCATCCCTGAAATCCTGTATAGGCAATACCGAATGGACTCTACCATTTTATCTATATACTTATTTCTAAATAACAATAAAACAATAACAATTGAAGAGTAGGCCAGGGGTTGGAGAGGGAACAAGGAGTTGCAGGAAGGAAAGGGAATAGAGAGAAATGATGTAATCATATTTTAATTAATTAAAGTTAATTAAAAAATTAAAACCCCAAACAAAAAGCCAAGTCCTAGTTACCAGTAGCTAATTGTTGAATGCAAATACCTCTTCCATGCCTTTCCAGTGGAATGACCCCCAACATGTTATCTGACTTCTCTAAGTGTTGTATTTTTAAATTATCTTTGCAACTGAAGCCAATATCAGATTTAATTTTACAAGATAGCTTTCATGTAAATATTCTCTAACAGGTGTTAATATTTATGTAGCTCTCACAGAAGATAGTTATAATATCCAGTCAGGGTTCCTAAAGGAAAATGATGGATAGAATAAATAGTAGGTTGGCTTACCGAGTGTGGTCTGGGTACTCAACAATAGCTGTCTCACGCTGGAAAGGCTGAGAATCTGGTAGTTGTTCAGTCCAGGAGGCTGGATGTCTCTTGAAGCCCCAATCTGGTGCTAAAGACCAGGAGAGTTCCTGAAGAGCTACTGGTCTTCAGTCTATGTGGAATCCTGAAGAACTAGGTTCTAATACCAGCGAGTGACAAAACACTGTAGAAATCTACCCACCTCTGCCTCTGGAGTCCCAGGATTAAAGGTGTATACCACCACCACATCCTGCTTCCAAGTCCTTTTATCTGATCTCCCACCAGAAAGGACAGCCCAGATTTTGGGTGTGTCTTCCCGTTCCAAATAATTTGGTTAGAAAAATCCTTCAATGGAGAGTCAAGCAGCCTGAGTTTTAGTTGTTTCCAGATGGTTTTTGATTCCTTAGTTGTCAAGATTAGCCATAATAATTTACTACTATATTGCTGTGGTCTTATTATTCTGGTTCTGTTTGGTTGGTTGGGTTGGGTTTTTTGTTTGTTTGGTTGGTTTGTTTGTTTTTTGTTTTTTGTTAGGAGGAGTTTGAGACAAGGTCTCACTATGTAGCCTTGACTGATCTGGAATTTGATATGTAGATCAGGCTGGCCTCAAATCCATAGATATCTACCTGCCTCTTCCTCCTGAATTCCGGGATGAAAGGTGTGCACCACTATGCCCAGTTGATTATGTGTTTTGTTTTTTTGTTTTTTCAATCAGGGTCTCATGCAGCCCAGACTAACTTAAAATTTCCTATGTAATTTACTGAATTACATCTCTAGTCCTATTATCTTTATTGCCAATCTTACTATAACAGATACATGACCTAAATGAGAGAAATATAAAACAAGAATTACTTTGTTTTTCTGCAAGTGGATTGCGTTTCTCTTTTTATATCATATCTATGTAACACATTCTCAAGTATATGAAATAGTTCTTTGACAAAAGCATCAACTGGTTATTATAAAACAGTATACCACCATAAGCAGTCTTATAAGCTTTCTTCCTCTCTTGATCGTCTCAAGAGGCAACTTGGAGTAACTGGCCTATATTATCTGGAGTTGTTCTAGTATACTATAATGTTTGCTCAACTATAAAATCTCTAAAAGACACATTATCAGAACACAATCCTATTGATAAGTGACAGTGAAATTAGTTAAATGTATTACATCAAATAGTGTGGAACCAGTACAGTTGAGCAGGATACTAAAAATTGTATAAAAAAACCAGGCCTAGTGGTTTTGACCTTTAACCCCATCACTGGGGAGGCAGAGGCAGGAAAATCTCTGGGTTTAAGGCAAGTCTGGTCTACATAGTGAGTTTCAGGATATATAGCTAGAACTATATAGATGAACCCTGTGTCAAAAAATACATAAATAATAATAATAATACAAGAGCATTCGTGGTGTGGTTGGAAGGCTGAGACCAAGACCAATACAGATTGTGTCAAGCCAATGACAGTTGAAGTCCATTGGAAAGATGAGCTCCTGCAAGCCTGAACTCTGGATATCCGAGGAAGAAGCTGCTGCATGGAGAAGCAGGTTAGATAATAAAAAGGTCAGTGCAGAGTCCTCAGCGTGACAACTTTGCTGCATTATACACTTTAACATTACACCGGAGAACCAAGAACTCAACTATGGGGAAAAGGTGGCTAGCTGTAATGCATTTTAGGCTTAAACATTGTCCCATGCTGGCTGAGCTCACTGAGAAGCTGGCTCTGGAAGCTGCATACACCTCCTTACCCCCTTACCCCCCCACCACACACACAACAGTCTCAAGCATGTTCATGCCAAATGCCCTCCAAAGACCCTTGTCTTGGGATGGGCTGCCTCCCCCAACTCTGTCCTAAAGAGGGAGAAGAACAAAATGCCCCAAGAGAGTAGCTAGGAGGTCAATTATTTCTAGCAGATACAACACTTGTTTATCCCCCGATATAAAATTGCTTATAGTGGGAAAGCAGAGCCATTCAGCCAGCCATGAGAAGCTCATCTTTAGAGAGACATTCTAGCTGACTGCCTCAACTTCCCAGTTGGTTTCATTCCTCCTGTTAGAAACTTTTTTGTTTCTTATGTTTCAAGAGTATTTGAAGCCAGGTGGTGGTGGCATACGCCTTTAATCTCAGCACACGGGAGGTAGAGCCAGGAGGATCTCTGTGAGTTCGAGGCCAGCTTGGTCTACAGAGCGAGATCCAGGACAGGCATCAAAGCTACACAGAGAAAAACCCTGTGTTGGGAAACAAAAGTGATAGCCAGGTATGGTGGTACACATCTTTAAACCCAGTACTAGGGAGGCAGAGGCAGGCAAATCAGGCACATCTCTGTGATCTTAAGGTCAGCCTGGTCTACAAAATAGAGAATCCTCCCCCCTCATATATATAAGTTGAAACAATGATATTTGTATTTTCAGAAGCAAATTCAAACATATTGTGGATGATCGATTACCAAAGGGATCCTCACATTGTGACACAAATGTTAATTTTTTTTTAATTTTTTTTTTTTTAAACTGAGGATCTAACCCTGGACCTTGCGCTTGCTAGACACAAATGTTAACTTTTATTCTTGCTTTTGTGTATGTATGTGTGTGTGTGTGTGTGTGTGTGTGTGTGTATGTGTGTGTGAAGGTGAGAGTGGGTGTGCACATGTTCATGCCACAACACACGTGTGGAGATCAGAAGACAACTTTTTTTGGGGGGGGGGCGGCAGTTAAGAAATCTTTATTCCCAGCACCACAGTCTGATTTTTGACAAATTCCTGTAATTCCTACTACAAAATTTAAGAGTCTAAATTTCTCAGCAACTAGAATGCACAATTATATACCACCACATACACACAATGACATCACATGATTACAAGTACAACAACTCTTTAAACAAACAATTTTACATGAAGGTTTTTCTCTTGTAAGTGTTAATTCCTGTTGTAGGTGTTGGAGCATCAACAGGCTTGCAGAGTTTTACTTCATCAGGAATTGGTTTATGTAACAGAAAGCAGGCATGTAGGCTTGAAGTCAGAGAGATCAAACCTTCTAATTTGGTGGTATCATTTGAGAATATTGAGGAAATGCTGCACTGCTGGAGGAAATATGCCACTGGGGTTGGCTTAGAGAATTTACATGGACACGCCATTTCCCATTGCCCCTCTCTGCTTCAGGCTACAGGTTAGGGATGTGGGTTCATAGCTTTATGGTTTAGCTGCCATGTCTGCACTCTTGTTACCAAGTCACTTTCATGATGCTGTATCCTTCTGGAACCAAGGTCCAAACTAAGCTCCTTTATTAGCTGACTTAGACATTAGACCCCAGCAACAGAAGAGGAACCAACACAAATCTGTTGTTTTTACAACTGAAGTAGCAGTTTCATGCAATTTAAGGTAAGTACGAAATCTAAAATGGTTTCATTATCATTTAAATTTATAGTGTAATTGTTACGGCTGTGGAGGGAAAGGTACCCTGATTGTCAGAAGTCAGGTTCCACCTTGAGCTGTGAAAAGAAGGTATCCTAAATACCTACAACTCTGAAGAGAAAGGAACATGGACTGTTGGAAGTCAGTCTGTACCTTCAGCTGTGAAGGGAAGATATCCTGGAGACCTACTGCTGAAAGGCACAATGTACCCTGACTATTTGAAATTCAGGCTATACCTGAAGCTGGGTTTCAGTGGAGGAATTTCACCCAAAAAATGTTGTAGTCCTGCTCCTCTCCAAAATGGAGCCCTTACTGCTGGGCTCTAAGACACTCTGCTAAGAGAGATTCCCAGGAGAGATGTCCATTCCTATTCTGCTCCACTTCCGAGGGAGGTTTTTCAGCAGAGCTGTCAAATATTTATTTGCTCTGCTCTAAAGAGTTTTCAGGCTGGGCGGTGGTGGTGCACACCTGTAATCCCAGCACTCAGGAGGCAGAGGCAGGAGGATCTCTGTGAGTTCGAGGCCAGCCTGGTCTCCAAAGTGAGTTCCAGGAAAGGCACAAAGCTACACAGAGATACTCTGTCTCGAAAAAACAAAATAATAATAATAATAATAATAATAATAATAATAATAATAATCTCTCAGTATCCTTTTCAGGTAGTCGAGGACTATTGTAATATGGAAAGGCTTTAATATATTGATTGCACAAGAATAGTTATACTCCTAAATAATATGCAAAACTTTATGATACTGACAATATTTATAGGGTTTCTCTGCATTATGATATTTTTCTTATGATTTGGAAGATTACTGGTACATACAAAGGCTTTACCACACTGATTACATTCATAGGGTTTCTCTTCAGTATGTGTTCTTTTTCTTTTAATTTTTTTTTTTTTTTTTTTTTTAGATTTACTTATTTATATATGCACGTATCCCCACAGGCCAGAAGAGGGCAACAGATCTCCTTACAGATGGTTGTGAGCCACCATGTGGTTGCTGGGAATTGAACTCAGGACCTTTGGAAGAGCAAGCAGTGCTCTTAACCTCTGAGCCATCTCTCCAGCCTCAGTATGTGTTCTTTTATGACTTTGAAGATGATCATGTCATACAAAGGCTTTACCACATTGATTACATTCATAAGGTTTCTTTCTAGTATGTGTACTTTTATGCCTTTGAAGATATTTGTGACTTGAAAAGGCTTTACCACTCTGATTACATTCAAAAAATCTCTCTCCAGGATGTGCACTTTCATGCTTTTGAAGATAACTCTCATTTGCAAATACGTTAACACATTCAGTATACACAGAAGGTTTCTCTCCAGTTTGATTTCTTTCATGCCTCATATGTCTTCTAGAGTTTTGATAATGTTCTTCAATATTATGGTCTTCCCAACTGTATCCTATAATAGTGAGGTTTCTGTAGGTCTCAAGCATCACATCTTTATAGAGATTCCTCTGGGAGTGATCCAGCAAAGTCCACTCTTCCCGAGTGAAGTTGACGTGCATATCATCATATGTCACTGCATTCTTCCAGCTACTGATATTTCTTCCAAACAGAGAAGGCCCAAGCTCTAGAGCTCTCTTGGAAAATGGAGGTAATCCCCTGCTATGGCTCTGCAAACCCTCATGTCCCCTTGTGGTTCCAGACAAATCCAGCTCCACTGATGCCAAATCACAAGTCATGGGTTCCCAGCTCTCTGCCATGCTCTCTGCTCAGCTCCCTGCAGAAGGACTCACAGCACACCACACAAAACTGCTGGAATCAGTTCTTCAAAGCCAAATCTGAAGCCCCAGAAGACAACTTTTGAGAGATGGTCCTCTCCTTTCACTGTGGGCTCTAGGGATGGAATTTAGGTAGTCAGCCTTGAAGAGCAAACAGCTTCACCCACCAAGCCACTTCACAGGCCCCCAATTTTTTAAAGTACTAATGATACTATATTTGGTACAGTAATACAATTAAAGATATAATTAAATATCCTCTTCTCTCCTCTGATCTTTTGCTCAGAAACAGGGTCTTGTAGAACTGCTCACACTGTCCTCAAACTCCCCATTCTTTTTCTTTCTTTCATTTTTCGAGACAGGGTTTCTTTGTGTAGTTTTGGTGCCTCTCTTGGCTCTCACTCTGTAGACCAGGCTGGCCTCAAACTCAGAGAGAGTGACCTGGCTCTGCCTCCCGAGTTCTGGGATTTAAGGCGTGTGTCACCCCTACCCAGCTAGCATGTGTTCTTGAAAACCAAAATTTAACTACTGTCAGTATCTTACAATGCACACAGAGGGAAGAGGGAAGGAAGAAGAGAGGCAACAGATTCACCCTAAGTACAAAAACAAGGATTAGGAGCCTGTCTGCTGTGGCACAGGCACATAATCATAGCATTGGAAGACAGAGACAGGTAGATCTCTAAATTCAAGGCCAGTCTGGTCTACAGATAGTGTTCCAGGACAGCCAGGGTGACAAAGAGAAACCCAGTCTCAAAAAACAAAACAAAACAAAAACTAAGAAAAGAAGCCAGGCATGGTGGTGCACACCTTTAATCCCAGAACTCGGGAGGCAGAGGCAGGTGAATCTCTCTGAGTTCGAGGCCAGCCTGGGCTACAGAGTGAGTTCCAGGACAGCCAGCCAGGGCTGTTACACAGAGAAACCTTGTCTTGAAAAACAAAACAACACACAAGCACACATAAAAGAGAAAGAAAAGGAAGAACTGGAAAGTGTAAAACAGTAAGAATTATTTTTAGTTTTTAAAATATTTTAGTTACACATTATATGTGTAGGGGTGTTTGCCTAAAGGTATGCCTGTGCACCATATGCCCCAGTGCCTGCAGAGGCCAGAAGAGGGTATCAGATTCCTTGGCAATGGAATTACACACAGATGTGAGCTGCTGTGTGTGTGCTGGGACTCAAACCAAGGTCCTTTTGAAGAGAAAACAGTACTCTTAACCACTGAACCATCTCACCAGCCCTTGAAATCCATCATTTTGAAAAGATTTGTTTTTTATTTATGTGTGTATGTGTGCATATGTACAAGTGCATGAAGGTACCCTCAGAGGCCAGAAGAGGGTGTCATTGGATCCCGTGGAGTTTTAGAAGATAGTGAACTACCCACTATGGGTGCTTGCAACTGAACCTGGATCCTCTTCAAGCACAGCAAGAGCTCTTAACCATGGAGCCATCTCTCCAGCCCTTAAAATAATTGTAATTATAATTCCTAGTTGAGGGCCAGGCAGTGGTGGCACAGGTTTTTAATCCTAGCACTTGGGAGGCAGAGGCAGGAGGATCTCCAAGTTTGAGACCAGCCTTGTCCACAGAGTGAATTCCAGGACAGTCAGGGCTAAACAGAGTAACCCTCTCTTGAAAAAAAAAAAATTAACTCCTAATTGATATATCCAAGGAATTTGACACCCTATTCTGGCCTTCACAGGCACAGGCACACATGCAAGCCAACACACACACACACATACACACACACACACACACACACACACACACACACACACACACGGTGTCAAATTCCATGGAACTGGGAAGTTACAGCTGGTTTTGAGTTACAGTCTGGAGTTACGGACACTTGTGAATTGCCATGTGGGTACCCTGCCTGGGTCCTCTGGAAGAGCAGCCAGTGAGTGCTCTTAACCTCTCAAGCCCTGAGCAGTATACTGTTCAAAGAAATTATGAAAAACAAAACTTATCATGTAATATATGAAGGCAGATGCCTGTAAAAGCAGCCTGGTTGGTGCAGCCCAGAAGTGCACATCTGTAATCCAATCCACTCAGGAGGCAGAGGTAGAAAGTCATTGAGGGTTAGGAGGATGGTGTCACCTCTTCTGGGCCAGCTGATGGCTCTTGCTGGGTCATGCAGGTGGTCTGGTGCAGGTGGTTCTCTGCTAGGAATAAGGTATTCTGCACCATGGGCTGGGCTTGTTGTGGTTTCTGAAGGGGTGCTAATGAGGAACCTCAGGAGGGTAGAAAGCATGTCTCAGCCAGATACTTGACTTCCCCAGAAGACCTTGAGGTGGGGATGGGGTGAGGTGCTGCGGATAGAATAGGAAGGCTGAGAAGGTGAGTGTTATGTCCTGACACATAGTCACCAGAATTCCAGGCCCTCAGCTCATAGAGGAGAAAGGTAGTCTGGATTTTGTTGATCTCCTACATTAAGTTCTATTCAGAAGGCTCCAGGTGCCTTTTAGCACTCTCCTAGCTGGTTAATAGACAAGAGAAGACCAGGGAAAGCTGGGTATTAACAGGAAGCCGAGGAACTAACTTCATCAGAAGTATCTACATTATCACCTCTCCCAAATCTGATCTTTGTAGGTGAAATTGCCCTATGCAGGGAGATTGGATTTGGAATGGAGAACCAAAGTATCACCTCTGAAGAGGCCACCTTGTAAAAAGTTGACTACTGGGCTGGGCAGTGGTGGCACACGCCTTTAATCCCAGCACTGGGGAGGCAGACGCAGGTGGATCTTTGTGAGTTTGAGGCCAGCCTGGTCTACCAAGTGAAAGGCGCAAAGCTACACAGAGAAACCCTGTCTTGAAACAAAAACAAAAACAAACAAAAAAAGTTGACTATCGTCCTAAGCCACTCAGTAGTGTTGCAGCAGGGACTGATGCCCAGGTCTCTGGGGAGGAAGTGGGAACAGTAGTGACCCACGTTACTTGGTTAGAACTAGACCCCCATTATCAAAGTTTTGCCCTGTGCTGGTGAACTGCTTGTTTCTGAAGGCTCTGGATTCCCTGGGGGAGCCAAGCCATGGCAAGAAGCCCCAGTAACTGTGAGAAGTCCTGTACTTTTCTGGCCTAGTGACCCTCAAAACTTACATTGTCTCTCAAGGTCTCACTTTATTATCTCCAAAATGAGAACTAAATAAAATTTATAGTATAAAACAGCTTTTGTGAATCATTTAATAATAAGAAAACAAGCACACAGTACTATTCACCCTTCAAAGGGAATTCTGCCATTTGTGACTACATGAGTGAATTTGGAGGACATCATGTATGGTGGATTGAATGAGAACGGCCCCCATAGGCTCATATACTTGGATGTTTGATCCCCAGTTGGTGGAACTGTTTAGAAAGGATTAGGAGGTGTGGCCTTGTTGGAGGAGGGTGTCACTGAGAGTGGGCTTTGAAGTTTCAAAGGCCCATACTATTCCCAGTTAGCTCTCTCTGCCTGTACTTGCAGATCGAAGTCTGAGCTCTCAGCTACTGCTCCAGCACCAGACCTGACTGCCTGCTGCCTGCTGCCATGCTCCCCCACCATGATGATCATGGTCTCTAACCCTCTGGACCTCTAAGCATCAAATAAGTGGTTTCTTTTATGTGTTGCCTTGGTTGTGGTTTCTTATCTCAATAATATAAAAGTAACTAGGACCTTAAAAGCAGTAGGCACAGAAAAACAAATACCATGCCTGGCATGTTGGCATTTGCCTGTCCCAGAACTGGGGAAGCTGAGGTTGGAAAATTAAGACATCCCTTTACTTCTTCAAAATCCCCTTTGTGTATGGGGGGGGGGGCAGGGTTTTTCTGTGTATCCCTGGCTATCCTGGGTGGAACTCACTCTGTAGACCATGCCAGCCTCTATCTCCCAAATGTTGGGATTAAAGGTGCACCACCCAACCCTACTGCTTTACTCATATATTAAAAATTCTTCATTTACTTTTTTCTACTGGAACCAATTGATAGGAAAACTTACCCATGTCTTGAGAGATTGATGTGGAATATGAGAGAGGGAGAGAGGATCTCAGTTACACACGAACTGTACTGAAGTTGAACCCACAGACTCGCAGAAGTGAGAGGAAAATCTGTAGTTCCCAGAGTCCTGGGTGGAATAGGAATGGGAAGTTTTTGCTCAAAAGGTCCAAACTCTTGCATACACAGGCAGAATAATTTCTGAGGTGTATTGAATAGTAGGATGATGATAATTCATGAAATATATTGAGCAAAGTATAATGGCTTTATCCCAGCATTTGGGAGAGAAAGTCAGGAAAGTTTGAGGCCAGTCTGAGCTACAAGGATCATGTCTCAAAATAAACAAGAATGTTTTATATCTTAAGGTATTTTCATTTCCTTTTTATTTATTCTTTGAGTTTTGGGTTGGTTAGAATCTTTTTTTACATTGCATTCTTTTTTAAAATATATTTTTGTCTTATTTTCATCGGTGCTTTGCCTGCATGTATGTTGATGTGAGGGGTCAGATCTTGGAGTTACAGACAGTTGTTAGCTGCTATGTGGAATTGAACCTGGGTCCTCTGGAAGAGCAGTCAGTGCTCTTAACTGCTGAGCCATCTCTCCAGCCCCCTGGAATCATTTTTTTTTTTTAAATTTCCACTAATTTGTATATTTGTTAAATATCCCTAATGTAATTGATTTCTCATTTTAAAAGTTTTCTCAATGTGACTTGCAAAAAATCACTTGATATGGGTTCATCCTCTTAAATCTGTGGCTTATGGTAGAATCTATCATATATACTTGAGAACAACATGTATTCTACAGCTGTGGGATGGGGTGTGCGTTGATGTCTCTTAGGTTCTTTGGTCTAACCCAAGACAATATTTCTTTATTGACTTCTCTAGGTGATCTGGCCACCGTTGTTAGTGAGGTACTGAGGTCCTATTGGACTCTCTTCCTCTAGAGCAGTGGTTCTCAACCTTCCTAACACTCCGACCCTTTAACACAGTTCCTCACGTGGTGATATATATATCACAAGAGGATGCACTTATTAAGTGAATGCTTACAGGCATTGCTGAGCTGATTTAGACTAGGCAAGTGGAACAAAACTGGGTTGACAGGCATATCCTTGAGGAGAGGACACCTACTGACGGGTGCTCGTGATTCTAGGCTGAGGATCCGAAGCTGTTTCTATACATGTAAAGAAAAGAACTGTAAACTGGATGCGGCTGCTGCTATGAGGATGCGAGCTGAGACAGCCCTCTGCCATGCTCTGCATGTGACCAATCTTCTATGCCATTTATGATGGTCAATTTTCATTGTCAACTTGGTTTAGAATCATCTAGGAAAAAAATAAAATAAATAAGTAAATTTAAAAAAATAAATTAAAAAAAAGAAAAGAAAAGAATCATCTAGGAGACACATCTGGACATGGTATGCTTTGAATACAGTTGTCTCTCTCCCAATCTTGGGTTTACTAAAAAAAGTTTTATGTTAATGGTATTAAGCAGGTAGAAAGTCAATCCCAGCGTGATGCTCAGAGGTGGGGCCTTTGGGAAATGATTAGGTTAGACGAGGTCATTGGAGCAGAGAGCCATGAGTGAATCCTGGTGACTTTAATGATAGTGAAAGAAGCCCCTGAGACAGATGCACAGCAACTGCAGTCAAGATGTAACACTGCGAGCAGGGGTGAGGTGGGGGTGTCCTGGCCAGAGTCTGTGACACACTGCTTGGCCTTTAGGCCTCTAAAAAACTATGAGCTGGATGAAGAGCCTACATGTATAGCCTGCTTCTGGTATCTCATGATGAATAACTAATGAACGTACCTTCCCGAGGTAAAAACGTTCCTTCAGGAGGCGCCAACAGGAAGCAGGAAGGAGGAAGTCCATGCTTTCTATTGCAGCTTACAAAGTTCCCCCTAGTGTCTGCCAGAGGGAGCCCAATATACAGAGTTGGTAAAAATAAGAATGGGGTCTGCAAAGCTCTGGCTCCAGTATACAAGGAGAGCACAGAAGAGAGTCTTATAACGAAGAGAAAGATAACGTTCACTGGCATACACCACATCAGTTTCACCAATCCCCAGGACACTGTTTTCCTAGAAACTGATGCTCGAGGGAAAAAGGAGATGAAGAATCTTGTCAAAGTAAAGAGACTTCCTTACATCCCAACTTACTTACAAGTTCTTGCAAAACACCATTTTAATAAAAACCAGGAAAAAAATAAATAAAAAATAAAATTAAAAAAAAAAGAGGGCTGGGGATTTAGCTCAGTGGTAGAGCACTTGCCTAGCAAGCACAAGGCCCTGGGTTCTGTCCTCAGCTCTGACAAAAACAAACAAACAAAAAGATAAAAACCAGGAAGCAAAGGAAAGGAAATACAGAAAGGGCAAATATAAAAACTATAACTACCGGGCAGGTATAGTTCCCAAGGACGTGCCCCCAAGTGACCTACTTGACCATATCAGCCCACCCCAGCATCTTTCAGAGTCTCTCAATAATGCCAGAGCTCTCAAGATCTAACTGTCTCTGGAAATATCATCCCTGACGTTAGCGCACTAATCCCCCAGGTATTTCCTCCTTTCTCTCTTCTCTCTTAGACAAGGTTGGGTGTAATCCTGGCTGTCCTAGAACTAGCTCTGTCCAGGAGGCTGGCCTTGAACTCAAAATTCCACCTGCCTGGGATTAAAGATGTTCACCATCACGCCCTGCTGGCATTTCTTAATCCAATTAACTTGAGGGGTAAAATTAACAATCAAACCCTCAGAAAACAAACACCTCATCGTATGAAAGTTTCCCCAAAGTCCAAATTAATTTCCTTTTCCAACCTCCACTTCACCACCACAGCCACACACATACACAAACATGGCTTCTGCCCAGGGGAAAAAAAGCTACCAAGAGTATTAAACTCCCCAGTTGCAGCCTCTGGACAGAATGGCCCCATGCTATGCAGAGCTGGAGGACAGAGGATGAAGACATTGGTTTGGGGTTCTTTTTTTTTCTGTATTTGGAAGATAAGGACTAGATCCAGCCAAAACTCGGGAAGGTCATAAGACACAATCAAATCCCAGGAGGTAGGAATCCTTAGGGGCTGTCTTTCCTCCTCCTCTTCCTCCTCCTCCTCTTCCTCCTCTTCCTCTTCCCCCTCTTCCTCCTCTTCTTTTTATGTTTTTTTTTTTTTTTTTTTCCAGACAGGGTTTCCCTGTGTAGCTTTGCTCCTTTCCTGGAACTCACTCGGTAGCCCAGGCTGGCCTCGAACTCACAGAGATCCACCTGCCTCTGCCTCCAGAGTGCTGGGATTACAGGCGAGTGCCACCACCACCCAGCTCTTCGGGACCATCTTAAAGGTGCCTTAAGGCAAGAAAATTTTTCTTCGTTCATTGACAGGTTCATGGCTGAGACCACTAAACAAAAGATATTAATGAGAAGCCAGGCAGTGGTGGCGCATGGCTTTAAACCCAGCACTCGGGAGGCAGGCAGATCTCTGTGAGGTTGGAGGACAGCCTGGTCTAGGGAGTGAGCTCCAGGACAGGCACCAAAACTACACAGCGAAACCCTGTCTGGAGGGGGAAAAAAAAAGAGAGAAAAGCATACAAATTGATTTACTCTAAGTCGGTGTGGCACAAGATGCCTTCAGAAATGCAGACCCATAGGAAAAGGGAAAGCGGGTGGCGTATGTGTAACTGCACAGAACAGAAAGTGGGCCAGTGGTCACAAATGGAGCAGAACTCAGCAAAAGCTTACACTCTGCTTGGTATCTGTCCTCACTTCTTCCCGCAGGCATAGTGGGGGCACCCGCTTCAAGAAACAGAATTCTGTCATGGTCTGCCTCAGAGTCCAAAGACAGGAACGAGGCAGAAGAGAACCTTTGGGCTTCTACTGTTTTCTCGAGTGCCAAGGTGCTGTATTTGGAAGTGTCCCGAGCCCCGTCACTACCACCCAAATAGGCCAGGTTGGAAGGCCAAGCAGTGTGGGTAACATATGCACAGAAAAGAGGCCTGGTCCATCCAGGGGGACAAGTGTGCCTACACCCAGGGTGGGGTCTTCACGCCTCACTGAAAACATCTCCCCCACATGCCAACAGGTGAGTTTCCTAGATGGTCCTACCAAGTTGAAAATGAAGATTAAACACCATAAATGGCATAGAGCATTGATTTTATATATACACATGGAGGGATTTGGAGACTTTAATTCAGAGCCAGGGTATGTCCTGGCGTTTATATCCCAAGATATTACAGATTCCACGCTGTTCAGATGGCTTCTTTTTTGACTATTTATTATATATACAG
Organism: Onychomys torridus; assembly: GCF_903995425.1. NCBI lineage: Eukaryota > Metazoa > Chordata > Mammalia > Rodentia > Cricetidae > Onychomys > Onychomys torridus. The sequence goes on along the minus strand of NC_050457.1, from coordinate 42,947,161 downwards.
AAGAGGGCACTAGATCTCATTACAGATGGTTGTGAGGTACCATGTGGGTGCTGGGAATTGAACTCAGGACCTCTGGAAGAGCAGTCGGTGCTCTTAACCTCTGAGCCATCTCTCCAGCCCTGATTTTTTTTTTTTTCCAAGACAGTGTTTCTCTCTGTAGCTTTGGAACCTGTCCAGGAACTCACAGAGATCCGCCTGCCTCTGCCTCCTGAGTGCTGGGATTGAAGGCGTGCGCCACCACTGCCTGCCTCAGATGGTTTTAGGCCACATATATGTTCAATTGGTTTGCTGGTTCATCTTTAATAAGACATTTGTATCACAGAATCAAGGATGGAAGGGAGGAGAGCCATGAAAACCAAGTTAGAACTTCCTCTTGAATACTGCTGGTCACATCCACTGAAGGCTGTCTGACTTTAGGCAAGCAGGAGGCCTTGAGGCTGAACCCCAAGCATCAAAAAACAAAGTACAAAACTGAAGATTTGAAGGGTGAGCCAGGAGTGGTGGCACATTCCATCTGGACGGGGTAGAGAGGGGGAGAGGCAGGCAGATTTCTGAGTTCAAGGCCAGCCTGGTCTACACTTGGACACAGGGAATTCCATTAATACCAAGGCTACACTGTGAGGCCCTGTCTAAAAATTAAATAAAAGGCAAACCAAACTGCAACTAACATTTTTTTTCCACTGAAGACATTACCACCATCATAAATAAAAAGTTACCTTCATTTGTAATAAAATAAAATGACTGTACTGTGGCTTGGGTACCTGACAGAAAACCAATTCTGCAAGCTTGTCCACATCCTTTTCTTTCTCCTTTTTGTATACCCACAGAGAACCAGGACAGAAGTTTAATGCTCCAATTTTCCAATTCCGGTGAGGGACCACAGTCTCACCCCATCCTCCTGATGCTGGGCCTAACAATTCCTCCTTCCCATTTCCATGATCTCAGAGCCTCGAGGGCAGGACAGTGGGCTTGGATGTTTTCAGCAGCCCTGTCAATCTCAGTGTTTGAGAGCCTCTTGGCTGGACTGTTTGCTTGCTGTCACCTGCTGTTGGGAGAAAAACGGCGCTGCGCCGCCCTAGCCAATCGACCACTAGAGGGCAGCATTGAGCCTGGAGTCAGAGCCAATTGTGTGGTTCCGCAGGTCCCATGAAAACTGATTAGCCTTGGTTCTGAATTCAGTAGATAAAGTGCTGCTTCTCACAACAGAAGTCAGGGGTAGAAAATTCACTTAGGACAGACAGACCCAGTGATGCCTGTTGGGCAAAGTGAAAGGAATGGCCAGAACACAGGTTCTTTTAAGGTCTGGTAGGAAAACAACTAACAGCTGGAGAACTTGGGCAGGTGTCTACCATGATTATTGAAACTCAGAGGCAGTCCAAAGGAAGACTAGAGTATGTTAAGGGGCTGGAGAGATGGCTCGGCTGTTAAGAGCACTGGCTCCTCTTCCAGAGGACCTGGATTCTATTCCCAGCTCTCACATGGCAACTCACAGCTGTCTGTCAGTTCCAGGGTACTTGACACGCTCAGACACGCAATGCTGGCAAAATACCGACGCACATAAAATAAAAGCAAATTTTTTTTTTTACTTTTATTTAGTAAGAGTAAATAAAATAATAATTAAATAAACTAAAAAGGCATTAAAACTTTTTAGTAAAAAAGTATGTTAAAATAAAATATCCAGCCGGGCGGTGTTGGCACACGCCTGTAATCCCAGCACTTGGGAGGCAGAGCCAGGCGGATCTCTGTGAGTTTGAGGCCAGCCTGGGCTACCAAGTGAGTTCCAGGAAAGGCGCAAAGCTAAACAGAGAAACCCTGTCTCGAAAAACCAAAATAAAATAAAATATCCAGAAAGAGGAAGAAATGTAACTTTAATACGTATTTTTAATCTTCATACTATTTTTTACATTATATAGATTCATTCCATCAGCACATACTTACTGAGCAGGTACAGTTATGTTCTAGACAATCATGATTCCTAAGTAAGCAAAACCAAACCAAACCAAACCCTGCCTTTATAGAGCTTGCCTTTTAGTGCTAGCACATGGGTCATGGACATTTGGTTAATGAGGGAAAATGAAACACTATCATTTGTCCCCCCCCCCCCCAAGATGTCCAGTGTTAGCCAGGCATGGCAATGCCAGCACTGGGAAGGTGAAGGTACAAAGTTGCTAGGAGTTCAAGGCCAGCCAGTCTGATTACAGAGCTCAACTCTAGTCTCAAAAAAAGAGAAACAAGGAAAAGAGAGGAAAAAAAAAAGTGTTGTTTGCTTAGTTTCTTTTTTGTGGTATTGAGGACTGAAGGCAAGCCTCCTGCATGCTAGCACTCTGCTGCTAACCTCTAACTCAACTTCCTCAATTTTTATTCTGAGGCAGGAGTGTGATAGGTTGCTCAGGCAGGCCTTGATCTGTAGTTCAGACAGGCTTTGAAGTTTGGATCCTCCCACGCCTGCCTCTTTTGTAATTAAGATCACAGGCTTATACCACCAGGACTTCCTTGTATTTTCCTGTTATTCCTTTGCCACACCTGTACCCACACATCTACGCAGTATACCAATCTGAGATTTTATTGTCCCCTTGTTTCATACACACTTACATAATTTATGTCTGGCAATTTTGGGAACTGTCAAATTCTCTTCATAAAAATTGCTCAGCAGGCAAAGATTTCCCAAGTATAGAGTTTCTGTTTAGTGTGATGGAAAAGCCCCACAAATGGACAGTAGTATCAGGACATAATATCATGAATGTAACAAATCAATACAATTAATGTAATTAACGAATATCATAAATATAGTTATGGAATAAATACTGCAAGTGTAATCAATGACTACCACAAAATCTAATTAGTATCATGAGTGGAATTAATGAATACCATGAGTGTAATTAATATCTTGAATATCATGCCACTGAATTGTGAACTTAAAAATGGTTACAATTGCAAATATTATGTTCATTTAAAAAAATAAGGTGGAATGTAATCACCATGCATTGTATGTGTTTATGAAGTTGAAAAAAAAGTGACTCCCAGAATCCTGTGTGAGGCTGAGGGGCAGGGGCCTCAGTATAGCCTCTTGGTAAGCTCTGACATGCACCATCCAGTGCTTGTAGCAGGGCAGGATGATGAATAAATAGTCTTCACAAGTCTCAAAAAAAAATTACTGCCTGTAATCCCAGCACTCAGGAGGCAGAGGCAGGTGGATCTCTGTGAGTTCAAGGCCAGCCTGGGCTACAAAGAGAGTTCCAGGACAGCCTTCAAAGCTACAGAGAAACCCTGTCCAAAAAAAAAAAAAAAAAAAAAAAAAAAATTGCTCAGCAGATGTGAAGACTGACAGTTGATGGTTTTGGAGTTCACATGGAATATACTTACAGAAATCTAGGTGATATACCATTCATATGCCAAGTTATAGATGTGTCTGTTCATGTGTCAGATATCTATGGCATAAAACCCATTGAACACGACGTTAGTTGAAGCACAAGAGAAGACAGTGTAATCTGGGAACAAGATAAGCATGGGATGAATGAAGCTATCACATACTGTTTTACAATAAAATTTTAATGAGTTTGCATATGTAAGTAGGAGCACATGGAAAACAGCAGCAAGCACAAGATAGTCATAACAGCAACAGTTTTTATTATCAATAATCACACAATATGCACTCTATCCTGATGCAACTGGAGGTGCAGATTTGTTTACACAGCACCGCCACAAACACATGAGTTATACAGTGCTCTAAAAGCTACAACAGAAGTGGGTCATGGGGATGTTCCAGCTGCCTCACAGTCTTATTGGACCGCTGCTTGTGAGTGAGCTTTCATGGACTAAAATGCTATTATGTGGTGAATAAGTATATGCTGGCTGGATGTATGAGAGAGAAAACTGGGAGAGAAAAGAAAAAGAATACCACACATGGGCAAGTATGGGCATCAAAAACCATTGTATGTGCTGGAAAACCTTGCTGGCCAGAGGCAGCTTTCTCCAAAACTCATCACGAGGAACCCTCCCCAGCAAGACTTCCTGCTCTCTACCTGCCCCTATCTAGAGAATGTCTCTGGGCCAGGAGGACTGACCTTATCTGAAAACTGTCAGCCTGGAGGCCTAATTTATCTCTAGGGTGACCCTTGGCAGCTGCCTTTCTCCTGATGCACATATGGTGACTAGGAATTGTACTGGGAGCTTTTGCTGCCACATAGGAAGTCTTATGATAGCAGCGTGCCACTTAATGCCAATTTGGGTTCGTCCCTGGGATCCCCAATCCTATATATTTACTATACTCTGGAACAAAGTTGGGCAGATTCATTGAAGTCTACGTCCCAGAGGGCTGTCTCCATCATACCCACAGCCATCAGAACCCTGTTCCCTGCTTCTGCTTCCTCCACCCTTGTGGACTGCTGTGGAATCATCCTTTTGTATACTGTGAATATGTATTACTCATTGGTTAATAAAGAGCTGACTGGACAATAACTAGGCAGGAAAAGTTAGAGGGACTTGTGGACAAAAAGAGAGCAAGGGTATACTGTGGAATAGTTCTTTTGTACACTGTAAAGATCTGTCACTTGGTTTGGCTTAATAAAAAGCTGACCAGCTGGTAGCCAGGCAGGAATTACACAGGGGACAATCAAACTAGAATGATGGGAAGAAGGGAGAAGTCAGAGGAGATGCCAGCCAGCCACCAAAGATGTAGGATGTGCAGAAAATAAGCCGAGCCATGTTGCAAAGTATAGGTAAGAAATATGGGTTAATTGAAATGTAAGCATTAGATAGTAACCAGCCTGAGCTATTGGCCAAGCATTTATAAGTAATCTTACGTCTCCGTGTTGATTATTTGGGAGCAGGCAGTCAGGGCAGGAAAACTCCATCTACAGGCATAGAAGGGGGTGAGCTCTCCAGGAGACTTGGAGAGAAGCAAGATAAACAGACTGTGTTGTGCTGAAAAAAGGTCAGATTTTAAATATGGGTTAACTTAAGTTCTAGGAGCTAGCAGTAACAAGCCTAAGCTATCGGTTGAACATTTATAATTAATATTAAGTCTTTGGTTATTTGGGAGCTGGCTGGTGGTCCCAATGAAAAACTCTGCCTACAGTGGACCAACACACCAACGATCCCAAGGAAGAAGCAAAGCCACAGTATGATTTGGGTAAAAGGAGTGGCTCTGATACATTCACAAGATACAGTATTGAGGTGGCTAAGATAGCCAAGATAGCAACAGGTCCAGCTCTCAACGTCTGAACTGGAGTGATAGAGCTTGATAAAGTTTTCATTTTAAATGTTCCCCAAAGCCCATTTGGCAAAGGCCCATGGGGTTTATTGGTAGGGCAAGCTTTAAGAGATGGGGCCCAGTAGGAGGCTCTAGGTCTTTAGGAATGTGCCTTTGAGGGAGACTGTGAGGTCTGGTTTCACTCGCAAGAGTGATTTTGTTCTGAACTGCCCTCGGGATGTATTACCTCATCACACACCACACCTCAAAGCAAGGGAGCCCATCAACCACAAGCTGGAACCTCCAAAACTGTGAGCCGAAATAACCCTTTTCACTTGATAAGTTACTGTAGGTGTTCATTACAACGGAAAGCTGGAGAACATGGGTCTGTTTCGAACATCTGAGAACAAGGGGGAGATTATGTTGTTGGGGCAAAGAGAATAGGCGAGGACAGAGGCTGAGAGTTCTAGGGAACTTTCTCTATCTCAAAGACTTGGCCTTTAACTTTCTGCCCTGGGGAAGCTTGGGATGGCTAAAATGGTTCTGGATCTTCCTAGAACTTTCATCTGAACTAACACACACCTGAGATGACTGGAGAATCCTTTGTAAAGCTAGCTCCCTGTTTTATTCCTTGTATAACAGTTTGTTGCATCAGGAGTTGAGGTAGCTTACCTGTGTTTACTTGCTCCTACGTGCACACATCCCTTGTATTCAGTTTAGATTTTTCTCCATATTACAAGTTTGAACCATCTTACATAATTCTGAAAGGAAAAGCATGTACTAGACATTTAGTAACAGAACTACAAATTCTCAAAATCATGTGCAGGATATTCTGAGCTCTTGGAGTCCTGGCAACAGAATGACAAACCAATGTTGGGGGTATTTTTGACTTTCAGAAGTCCAATGAATCATTCTAAAAGGAGCTTAGTAAAAACAAACATGAACAAACATTTGCTGAATGTCTGGTATGACCCGGTCACTATGCAGGGGCCCTAAAACAAAGATGAACATGATCAAACCAAGAATCTGGAAGACAATAGGAGATACATGTGACTCAAGACATGATGCCCAGTAGGCGACCTCAGAGAGGTACACTGGTAGCAGTGTAACGATGGCTAGGCTACACCTGTATAACTTGGTCTTCATAGGGCACTGTGACTTCATACATTTGTTTTAGACGTGCTTAATTTTAGCTATGAAACTTGTACTTCGATTTGTGGAAAAGCAGACATTAAGTATAAATATTTATTAAATCCTGAATCCATTTACTATTTTGTAATTTAAAAAATGTATTATGTGTATGTGTGTATGGATTTCTGGGATCAGATTCAATTTGTCAAGCTTGGGTACTGAGGGCAGAACCCTCTTGCTAGCCCTGTTTTTAAAATTTGTCATTCAAATTCAGTTCTAAAATTCCTAGTTGAGAATTACATTTTTCCCCCCTGAGGCAGGATTTCTCTGAGTAGCCCTGGCTGTCCTTGAACGCAGAGATCAGCCTGCCACGGCCTCCTGAGTGCTGGGATTAAAGGTGTGGGGTTCAAGGGAGGGGCACAGCACCAGAGTTACATTATTTCATTTTTTCTTTGACAAAACTTTTTCTTTCACTTCAAGAGTGTTCATAGTTGTTTCTTGGAGTCATTTTACCATGGCTGACAAAAAAATTCTAACACCTTGGTCATTTTATTTCCTTTCACAATTAGTTTGAGAACTTGTTTTTTTGTTTTGTATGTTTGTTTGTTTTTCGAGACAGGGTTTCTCTGTGTAGCTTTGCACCTTTCCTGGATCTCCTGCCATAGACCAGGCTGGCCTTGAACTCACAGAGATCCGCCTGGCTCTGCCTCCTGAGTGCTGGGATTAAAGGTGCCACCCGCTTGTTTGAGAACTTGTTTTAATTTTTTTTTTTTTTTTGGTGGAGCTGAGGATCGAACCCAGGGCCTTGCGCTTGCTAGGCAAGCACTCTACCACTGAGCTAAATCCCCAACCTCTGTTTTGTTTTTTTGAGACAGGGTTTTTCTGTGTACACAGAGATCCACCTGCCTCTCCCTCCCCAGATTGAATTAAATGCACTCACCACCATTGCCTGGCTTGTTTGTTTTTTTTAACTTAAAAAAAATTAATTTTTTTTTGGTTTTTCAAGACAGGGTTTCTGTGTAGTTTTGGTGCCTGTCCTGGAATTCACTCTGTAGCCCAGGCTGGCCTCGAACTCACAGAGACCTGCCTGGCTCTGCCTCCCGAGTGCTGGGATTGAAGGCGTGAGCCATCACTGCTTGGCTTGTTTTTTGAGATTTTTAAAAAGACTTATTTTACTTTTTTATGTATGAGTGTTTTACTTGCTTGTATGTATGTCCATCACATGCATGCCTGGTGCCTACATAAGTCATAAGGCAGCACCGTGTTTCCTGGAACTAGTTATAGATGGTTGTGAGCTGCCATGTGAGGGCTGGGAATTGATCCCAGGTCCTCTGCAAAAATGAATGCTCTTAATTGTTGAGAGCCATTTTCCATCCCATACTTCTGCTTCTTGTTATAAAACTCAGTTTAGAACTTAACACTTGACGGGTGGTGGTGGCACATGCCTTTAATCCCAGCACTCGGGAGGCAGAGTCAGGAGGATCTCTGAGTTCGAGGCCAGCCTGGGCTACCAAGTGAGTTCCAGGAAAGGCGCAAAGCTACACAGAGAAACCCTGTCTTGAAAAACAAACAAACAAACAAACAACCCAAAAAACAAACAAACAAACAAGGGGCTGGAGAGATGGCTTAGAGGCTAAGAGCACCGACTGCTCTTTTTCTGTTGTTTTTGAGACAAGGTTTCTCTGTAGCTTTGGAGGCTATCCTGGAACTCACTTTGTAGACCAGGCTGGCCTCGAACTCACAGAGATCCACCTGCCACTGCCTCCCGAGTGCTGGGATTACAGGTGTGCGCCACCACCGCCCAGCCCCGACTGCTCTTCCAGAGGTCCTGAGTTCAATTCCCAGCAACCACATGGCGGCTCACAACCATCTGTAACGAGATCTAGCATCCTCTTCTGTATACATAATAAATAAAAAAACAGCTGGGCAGTGGTGGCGCACGCCTGTAATCCCAGCACTTGGGAGGCAGAGGCAGGTGGATCTCTGTGAGTTCGAGGCCAGCCTGGTCTACAGAGCTAGTCCAGGACAGGCTCCCAAAAGCTACAGAGAAACCCTGTCTCAAAACACCAAAAATAAATAAATAAAAAACCAAAGAAACCTTCACATTTAACATGCTTTTTATGACATGGCTTTTGCAGAAAGGGCAGAACCCCACTGTGTTACTGTTAGATGGATGTAGAAGCCCAGGTCCCCTCTGAAGTCTTCTTGGATGCCCAGCGAGGGGGTTTTCATAAATACTGGACAATAGTAGGTGCTCTGGGTGTTCAGGGAGTCTGCCTTGAAGCCATTCTTGTTCAGTCCTGACTCCCCTCCACTGGGCCTCTGTCACTCCCAGAGAAAAGGGTTCTACTTGGCTGTTTATGACACCACTCCAGAAGATAGCCAGCTAGGAGTTTTGGCCTCATCACAGCCCGGAAAGGATAGAGACTTCACTTTGCACTCAGGCATGGATGGAGCCAAGGCTTTGCTTATTTTATTTTTCTGTGATGCTTGGCTCGAGCAGTATAGTGTTTTTCTAAAGGTTTCCAATCCTCCTTTCCTGTTCTTTTGGTCAGAGAGGGCAGACTTTTATTAGTTTTCTTTTTTGCTTTGCTTTTTTTGGCTATGCCCACTGGCATTTCTGGCTTTCTTGGTTCAAAGTCTGGATATGTGAAGCAAGCAGACAAGCAGGAAACCTGCCCCCAGGTTCTGAGGGTCCCAGGATTTTTTTTTTTCCCTTTTCTTCCCACCCACCACAGTCTGTCTTTTATATAACATTTGGGGTTTCCAGCTGTTCTTCTCACTGTGGGGAACCATCTATAGCTTTCTACAAGTGGGAGTTTTACATTTATTTTGCTTTTTAAAAGCTATTCAAGAGGGGACCAGAGAGACGGCTCAGTGGTTAAGAGTACTTGCTGCTCTTCCAGATGATTCAACTTCAGTTCCCAGCACCAATGTCAGAAGGTTCATAACTACTTATATATAACTCCAGCTGCCCTTTTCTGGCTTTCGTGGATGGACAGACAGACACAGAAACCCACAATAAATCTTTATGAGACTGATGTGCTGCCTACTGCGCTAAGGAGGCAAGTACAATAAATCTTTTTTGTTTGTTTGTTTATTTTTGTTTTTCGAGACAGGGTTTCTCTGTGCAGCTTTGCGCCTTTCCTGGATCTCGCTCTATAGACCAGGCTGGCCTCAAACTCACAGAGATCTGCCTGCCTCTGCCTCCCGAGTGCTGGGATTACAGGTGTGCGCCACCACCGCCACCACCCGGCTAATAAATCTTTTAAAAAGAAAACACACCGCACTAGAATATTACTTATCTAGAATTCTAGATTTTTAGCAAATCAGGTAAAGGTCTCATCCATCTCATCTAAAGGCATTGTTTGGAAGACATGTTTGAGGCGAATATCATGGACTTTTTTTTTTTTTTTTTTAAATAAAAAGTTTCCAGAAAAAAACAAGTAAAAGCTTAAGGCAGCTTCTTGGGATCCCTGGATGATCTGGAACCCACTATATAGACCAGGCTGGCCTCAAACTCACAGAAATCTGCTGTGGGATAATGCTTTTGTACACTGGTTTAATAAAATGCTGTTTGGCCATTAGCTCAGGCCTACCACTAACTATCTCTTACCCGTAAACTCAGCACATTTCTGTTAATCTATATGTTGCCATGTGTTCTGTGGCTGTACTTATATGCTAATACATGCTGCTCCCTTGATGGCAGGCTGGTGTCTCCTCACTCAGCCTTCTTGTCTGCTTATCCCACCTATACTTCCTGCCTGGCTACTGACCAATCAGCATTTTATTAAACCAGTGTACAAAAGCATTATTCCACAGTATGAATAATACTGGAATCAAAAGTCCCCTCCTGGGGCAAGCCAACATTAAAGGTGGGCCTTTTTTTTTTTTTTTTTTAAGGTGGAATTCTGTTCCTCAGAGAAGCTGAATAACAAGTAGCTCACCTCCTCTCCTTGCTCCCGTCCTCCCAACCCCTACCCCAACCCTTCTCCACCTGGCTCCTCCCTCCCACTTTCTGTCAGCTAGTTGCTGATTCAGCCTCCTGACCACAGATGAATTTTATTTAATCCAACACATCGTTGCATCATTAAATGAATGTTCCAAAGCATAAACAAAAGTAACACACCTTAAAATAATATTCTAAAACAGCGATGGGAAGGGCAACATTGATGGTTTTGACAGATACAGGGAACACATGCACATGGACTGGTTAAGAGGCTGTCATAAGGTTCTGAGCAAGAAATAAAGGCTGAGGAGAGCCACGGTGTTTGTGTGGTAGATGGAGGTGACTGATTGAGCCCCCCAGGGGGTCAAGGCATATTCTCATCAGCTCCAAAGAGGAGCAGAGGTGTCCGGAGGATCCAAGTCAGACTTCCTGGCTGGGGGTGATAAGCACCTACCACAGGATCAGATGAACGCCTTTACTCAGCCTGGCTTGTGGAGCATAGTCTCATGAATTCTCCCACAGGAACTCCCCTGGCACCCACAGAGGCCAGTGTGGAGCCAGGAGCTCAGGAGGCAGCTGTTAGACAGGCCTGGGTTCTGCCACCAGAGAACTTGTTCCCAGTGAAGAAGCCCCGGAAGACAAATTGGACAAGGTAGAGCCAATAGAACCTGGACACCTAGCGACTTCAGGCCTGTGCTTATTGCCATCTACAGGGGGCATCCTTCAGTGTGAAGGTGTGTGCTGGTGCTTCCTTTCCCTCCTTTCCATGTAGCTGAGGCTAGCCTGAACTCCCCCTCCTTCTGCCTCTACCACTCAGGGGCTGGGGTTGGACACGTGCCCCATCATGCCCTTAGATTACACATATGCCCCATCGTGTCCATAGATTACACATATGCCCCAAAAGGTGGGACATTCTAAGGAGCAAAAAATAGCCTATTTACTTTTCTTATCATTTACAGTTATTTTTTGTTTGTTTTTGTTTTGTTTTTCAAGATAGGGTTTCTCTGTGTAGCTTTGCGTCTTTGCTGGATCTCGCTCTGTAGCCCAGGCTGGCCTCAAACTCACAAAGATCCACCTGCCTCTGCCTGCCCAGTGCTGGGATTAAAGGCGTGCGCCACCAACGCCCAGCTACACTGTTAATTATGAGCAATTTCTTTTACATCTTTCCAATGTGCTAAGGAAGGTCCAGGGGGATGAGGGAGTAGCTCCCATAGTCTGTTGTCATAGGTCACCAGTCAAAAGTTGAACAGAAATACAACAAATCACACTGACAAACAAGACAGACAGACAGAGGGGAGGAGCAAGGGCCCTTAGAATTCTGAGGCTATCAGATGGTCCAGGCCATCAGTGTCTGAGAAGGGGCTTCAATTATGACAAAGGCCTTAATATATAACAGAGTCTCCCAGTCACCAGAGTTTTCAGAATCAGACTTACAGAGGGGGCCCTCTTGGGTCCCTGGCAAAAGGGTCTCAAAATTGAAACCCCTGTCCAGACAAGGAGATGTCTCCCGACTCCTCCAGGGTCACCTCTTAGTGCATCCACCAAGGCGAAACTCTTCAAAAACAGGAACCAGACAGCAGCTGGTGGCAACCAGAAATCAAAAGAAAACGAGTAAAAGAAATTACAGAAAATCAGACAGACTCATCCGATTGGTTGGTGTAAACCTTTGGGGTCCAGGGTCTGGGGGAGGGAGGGGTCCTCAGGAGATCCCGGACAAGCCCCCAAATGTTGTGCCCAAGTGGCGAGAACCCCAGAGAGACCATCAGAGACACAGACTCACTAAAATGGCAAAGCAAGGTTTATTAGATGCCATTCAAGCTGCGGCAGGGATCTTGTTATGCACACCAACACAGTGGAGGCTAGAAAAGGTACCCCTCCCTGAGCATGCAAAGCTTTTTTTTGTTTTTTTCGAGACAGGGTTTCTCTGTAGTTTTGGTGCCTGTCGTGGATCTCGCTTTGTAGACCAGGCTGGCCTCAACTCACAGAGATCCACCCGGCTCTGCCTCCTAAGTGCTGGGATTAAAGGCGTGCACCATCACCACCCGGCTCATGCACAGTTTTTAAAGGCAAAAACCACAAGGTTACAATAGCAAAGAATATCACTATGGGTACATTTTTGATTGGCTCTTTCTTAGGGGCTTTTCCAGAACTCCACTCTTTTATCTTAGCTGGTTGTTTGTCAAGCTTTCTCATTGGCTGCCCCGAGGGTTGGGGCATCCTGTGGTTAATCAGTTGCTACCAGATGGCTGTCCTAACTATGTACTTTCTGATTCCTGGAATTGTGTAAGTTCCAAGAACCTGAAGCCTAACTTTTTTGCCATGAGGCCTGTTACAAAATGGAGATGCTTAAAAAATAGAGGGGCTTTGGTTCCTCAATGGAAGGAAAATTATACAAATCTGAAATACAGACTGAGACTGAGTGAAAGTAACAAAAATGGTACATTATGCACAAACTGAATCTGAAAAGAAATTTGAATGGATACTATCTGCATGAAACAATAAAACAACATTTAGAACGTTGAGATTCAAAAGTGAAAGACCTGGACAGGAGAGTAAAGGGACTTAGAATGTCCCTAGGACTTTGTGTTGTAAGGAAAGTCAGCAAAAGTATCAAGTCATTTAGATGTTTTAAATCAGGAGTAGAGCATTTGCCTGCAATGCATGAGGCCAAGTTCAATGGCCAGTGCCTCATAAAACCAGTTACAATGCATGCCTTTTTCAAAGCCATTTGGAAGATGGAGGCGGGGGATAAGAAGTTCAAGTTCGCCAGGATGGTGGTGGTGCACGCCTTTAATCCCAGCCCTCGGGAGGGAGGCAGAGCCAGGCAGATCTCTGTGAGTTCAAGGCCAGCCTGGTCTACAGAGCGAGATCCAGGAGAGGCCCCAAAACTACACTACAGAGAAACCCTGTCTCGGGGCGGGGGCAGAGCTCAAGTTTATCCATGGGGTCACAAGGGAATGAACAGAGGATATACATTCATACCAAAAGGAGGGGGTGAGGTGGGCTGTGCATCCTCTGATGGAATGGCACCAACTACCAAGCAATCCTAAGCCTGTTTATTATGTACAATACAGGGGGAAAGGTTAGCTAGTCTTGTGGTAGGTTTTCTCCAAGATTGAAACAGTTCATCCTGCAGGGACACTCCTTGAGCAGGAAGGTATAGCGTCCCTGAAACAGACCAGATTCACCAGTCTCCTCCTTCACAGAGTAAATAATAAAAGCTGAGAGTCACCCTCAGAGGAAACAAGCCAAGCTACAAAAGAGGATTCTCAGAGCAGACCAGACCAGCTGAGCTGGCTGGAAGAGGTTTAGATTAACCAAGACATATCTTTTTTTTTTTTCTCTTGTAATTTTAATTGAAACACTGCTAATCACTTAAGTCTTTTTAAAGCACTAAATTTTAATATCTAAGTCACTTTGGGAAGTGGGGGGGACACTATCAGGAACTTCTCTTCAGAATAAAACAAAGATGTTCACTCCTCCACATGTCCAAATTAAAATCTACTAAAATCCAAACCCCACACAGAGGGAAAAAAAAGACACTAAAGTCACATTCTAGAGGGTCAGTGCAATATGCAGTCTTTTTTGGCTGTCTAATTGTCCTTCAGCTGACTTTCAAAAATTAACACCCTAGCTCATTAAAATACATTTTTCCCATTGGCTTTTTTAAATTAAAAATAATAATTAAAAAAACACTGGAAGGAATTTGTGACCAGTTGCCTGACTCGGCTGATGGTATACAGGGCATATGGAAGTCAGGAAGACAGCTTGCAGCACACGACATTCAGGGGATGCTCATCTTTAAGGCTGAGCTTTCTTCCAAACAGTGTAAAATACCCACAGTTCCAAGTACGAAGGGACACAGACCACCTCTTTTGAGAACTCGACAGGACAATACAGGCGCCCTAGCTGTTCTTCATAGAGTGACAGGGCTTCAGTCAAATTGACACAATTCCCCTGTGTAAAGTATTTCCCATCCTGTTTCAGAACTTTCATGGACAGGTCAAGAATCAGTCTGAGAAACTTCCATGTAGAATCTTCTTCTGGAGATGTAGAGATTGGGACTGCGGTCAAATCATTAATCACATAATCAAACTCTCTCCCTTCTTTGGCATACCTCTTCAGTACTGGAATACAGTCTTCTATGAGAACCTGATAGCAGTCTCCTTTAAGACTGTCTAAGACATCTCCACATGTTCTTCGCATGTATTTCTTACAACTGTCAATTACCATTTGGTCAATCTCTACCATGGTGACCATCTTTGGTTTCAGTTTGACAATTTCACATAATATGCCACCATCTCCACCTCCCAGAATCAGTACATCTTTGCCAGAATAATCTTCTTTACCGCTGCCCATGATGGCTTGGGTATACGCCAAATCACTCTCTGCCAAATTAACGTCACCACTGAGGATGAGAATATTTCCAAACTGCTTTGAGTGTAGAATTTTAATGTTCTGATATGGTGAATCTTCATCATACACCACTTTATCTATGTCGTACTCAACCAGGCGCCCATCAGCAGTAGGCCAATATCTGTCGATGGCCCCTCCTCGAACTATGGGTGGTAAACGCTTCACCCGCCCAGTACTGTCCTGACTCAGTTCTTTCATTTTTCCTTCTATTTTGTTCAAAAGGCTGTCAGTTTCTTGTTTGCCTTGCACATCACTGTCATAGCTCTGAAGGTCCAGCAACACCAATCCATGGGGATAAATCCTCAAATTGGCAAAGCTGCCATCTTTGTTCGTGTAGGTTGCTAAATAACCATGGTCCTGCCAGGCATGCACTGACTCTGACATCCCATGCTCCTGAAAAGTGGACCGAAGGCCTTTCAAAATGGCCTCACCGTCAGCTTTGGCACCGAGCGTGAAGTCGAGCGTACTGTGCCTCGCCGCTGCCATAGTGTGGCGAGGCCCTGTGTCATGCCTGGGGAGGCGACCTCGGGAGACTGAAAGACCGTTCGGTGTGTGTCAAGCTGCGGGCCAGCGGGAAGCATGCTGCGCAGGGGGCGACATCTCCTTTTCTTTTGTGGTTTCTCACTTTTTTTCTTTGCTGGGATCTAGCTGTCACGTCTTGCAAAGAACCTGAGATGGAGGGGGAAGCCTTGTAAAGAACTTAGTCTAAGAGTATAGGGAGAAGTGAATTCTGTAAAGCAGCTCTGTGTGACCTTGAACCTGTCCCAGGTGAATTGTCAACAGCCCTCCAAGGCCTATAATTTGAACGCCTCGTCCTTGGGTGATACTGTTTGGGGAAACTGCAAACTTTGGGGTGTGACTTGCTTTTGTTGGCAGGTCATGGAGAGCTGGCCTTTGAGGATTATAGACTGAACAGCTTCCAGAACAAGCCCTCTGTTCCCTGTCTGCTGTTAGGGTGTGACCAGAGGCTTCATGTTCCTGCAGCTTTGGAAATGAGCCAGACCCAGCTGTCCCATCCCCCAAACACCAAAATAAACCTCACCTCCCTTATGTTTCTATCACGTGGAAACATAGTGGCCATGAACATTAATAAGGACAGCCCTAGCTGATACCCTGACTAAAGCCAGTGAGAGATGACAAAAACCCAGCTAAGTTACAGCCATGATGCTGCTTCACAGAAACCATAAAGTTATACATATATATAATATATATAGCATACATATATATAACCAATATATATATATTGGTTTTTCGAGCTCATTCAGGCTGGCCTCGAACTCACAGAGATCCACCTGCCTCTACCTCCCCAGTGCTGGGATTAAAGGTGTGCGCCACCAAAGCCCGGCGTAGAGTAATATTTTTAAGATTTATTTATTTTTGTTTTTTCAAGACAGTGTTTCTCTATGTAGTCCTCTCTGGGAACTTGCTTTGCAGATCAGGCTGACCTCAAACTCAGAGATCTGCCTGCTTCTGCCTCCCAAGTGCTGGGATTAGAGCGTGTGTGACTTACTACACCTGGCTCCTTACAATTACTAAAATATTATTAATTATTACTTAATCTACTTGAATACAGATATCTTAGACCCTCTCTCCACTAATAACTCCACTAAATCTGCTGCTATTACTAAGATCTTTCACAAAGATGCCCAAGACGCATCGAGTGCATCTCCAAACCATTCCCCTTGTCCAGCCTAGCCATTTGGTACAGCTGACTTGTATCCGCTGTCCCCATTGTGAATATTTTTCTTTGCACGTGTGGGGGCATACCTGTTCATGTCAGAAGTCACACTCCATCTCTCTTCCACCTTATTCATTAAGACAGGGTCTCTTAATCAAACCCAGAGCATGCTGATAAGGTTAGTCTTGCAGAGCCAGGCGGATCTCTGTGAGTTTGAGGCCAGCCTGGTCTCCAAAGCGAGTTCCAGGAAAGGCAAAAAGCTACACAGAGAAACCTTGTCTCAAAACAACAAAAATAAATAAATAAACAAACAAACAAAAAACTATTAAAAAAAAAAAGTTAGTCTTGCTTAGCCAGCTCACTCTGAGAATCCCAGCTCTGTCTTTTAAGTTGGGAATCATAGGAGAGACACCATAGCCACTCGGCATTTATGTGGGCTTCTGGGATTGAGCCGTCTCAAGCAGCATAGCCCCCTGCTTTACAGACGCTCTTCTCTCAAGGCCTTCTTGATGCCATTCTTACATGGTTTTCCGCCTTTCTCTAAGCTGCACTTCTCAATTCTTTTGGGTTTACTCAAGCGTATATACAGGTACTTCTCCAGGGATAAACACGGTTGCTTCTGCTTGGATGCTTTAAGCACAGGAGCTTCAAACTTTGGACTAGGCAAGCATCCAAAAATGAATGTTATGGCCAGACATGATGGTTCATGCCTTTGATTCCAGCACCAGGAAGGCAGAAGCAAGTATATCTGTGAGTTTGAGGCCATCGCGGTCTACATATCAAATTCCAAGCCAGTCAGGGCTACATGGTGAGATCCTTTCTCCAAAAAAAAAAAAAACAAAAACAAAACAAGGGGCTGGGGATTCAGCTCAGCAGTAGAGCGCTTGCCTAGCAAGTGCAAGGCCCTGGTTCGATCTTCAACTTCGACAATAAATAAATAAATAAATACATAAATACAGAAGTGTTTTCCATTTAACCAACTCAAATACACAAGGAAGCAGACTTATATACTGGAGTTTCCTCAAAGCCAACTTTTATATGTAATTTTTTTTTTTTTTTTTTTTTTTTGAGCTGAGGATGGAACCCACTCTACCCAGCTCTACCACTGAGCTAAATCCCCAACCCTGCAGTTTCTTATTCTAAGAAATAGTGTGAATAAGGGGCTGGAGAGATGGCTCAGCGGTCTTACATTTCCATTCCCAGCACCCACGTGGTAGTTCATAACCATTTGTAACTCCAGTTCTAGATCTCATGCCTTCTTCTGACCTCTAGGCAAGAGGCACACACGTGGTGCACATATGTAAAGGCAAAAAAAAACCCCATAAACATAAATGTAAAAAAAAATTAAAGTGAGAATAATGATCCTAATATTAAAAACACAGCAGTGGACCAGTTCAATCTACAAAGCGCTAATCTGTCACTCTTGGCTGATTCATAAATTATGCCATTTACTTCCGTCTTTAATGCTCACTGTGCTGACAGCTTGCGAATCTCTAAGGCTAGTTTTTCCTCCCCAAGGGGCTCATATAGCAAGACTCTTCTTTCATATCATCATGTCCACTTAATTGTCCCCTCATAATTATTCCTCTCATCTCCGTTCTCTCTTCCTGCTGGACGTTCACGTATGCTTGGCTAAAGACACACACCTGTTTGTTGGCTTTCCGGACTCTCCAGATTACCTTGTGTGTAATACTAAGCGGTCAGTCCACTGCTGTTCAGAGTCAGCACGTAGGAAGCACGTGTGCCTCATCCACCCCTGCAAACCACCCCCACCTCAGCTTTATCTTAAACTGTGACTACCACAGCACGGCATCAAGGTAGCTGTTGAAGTGATTACATCCACTCTCGCACACAGCTATCTGACTTTCTATTAATTCATATCCTCCCAACTCTTGAGAGATTTAGCGATCACTACACACCTCACCAATTATAGCATGAGCCTCCACCGCGCCTTCCTTTGGATGAATGAATGAATGAAGGTCCCTGCCACGTGCAGCCGACCGACCGGCAGTCTCCAGCCTCTTTAGGGTCGAGGAGCGGGGCGGAGGTGCGGAGAGCTGTGCTTGCTGCCGGAATCACAACTGGGATCTCTTGGAGTGGACCGGGTCGGTCCCTGGGTCTGGAGGCGCGTGCTCCCACGGGATCCTCCGGGGCGCCCGAGCGTGCTCGCGCCCGCGGCCGCCGGGCCCAGGGCGCAAGTGCGTCCGCAGGATCGCCGCGGTGCGAGCGCCCCAGCTGCAGAAGTGAAAGATGGAAGGCGAGGGGCGATCTGGGCACCGGACCAGCTGCACCACGGGAGGGGAGAGCGTGGAAGGAGAGGCACGCGGGCGCGGCGCCAGCTAGGTAAGGGTAAGGGCCCACCTCGGCTCCGGGAAGGGGGCGGGGCGGGGCGGGGCCGGGCTGGGCCGCAGAACATAAGCGTCCCGGGCCACCGAGCCAGTTTTCTCGGAGTCCGCGGTCGGAAGTGCAGCGCCTGAGCCCGGCGCGGGGCGGACGGGCTGCGGCAGCGCGGCGCTCGAGGGCCCCCCCCAGTCTTTCCCCTCCCGATCTTGCCCGGTTCTCCCGGGAGAAGCCGCTCGCAGCAGCCCACGGAGCCCCAGCACGCGGCTGCGGCCACACCCGCGGCAGCACCAGCACCGAATCCCCCCGGGGCCTCCCTTCCTCCCTCCTCCCCTCCCGACGAGGCGACGGGGGGCGTGGCCGGGCGTTGCGGGGATTGGAGCTCCCGGTACGTCCGCGTCCGGCGCGGTGACGCAGCACGTCGACGTAAGTGACGCGCAGGCCCCGGGCCGCTCCTCCTTCCCTGAGTGAGTGCCGGCCGGGTCGGGGCGGGGGGGAAGAGGAGGGAGGGCGCCGGAGGGAGAGGCGACCCGGGGAGTCGTTGTGGGCCGCGGGCCGGACCGGGGCTGGGGCTGCGGGAGCCCGGGCCGGGCGGAAGTCTCGGCGGGCCGTTGGGAGGTCGCCGAGGCTGTTCGGTGTCCTCCCCGGCCGGACTTGCGCTCCTGGGCGCCCGGAGCCTCCGGCACCGTGCCCACCCCGCTCCAGCTCGCGTCTCCAGACTCCAATTAGGTCAGGCTCGGAGTCCCGCGGCCGCGGCTCCGGCCCGCGACGCGCGGCGGCCGCTCGGCTCGCCTTTCTTCTTCCCCAGCCTTGCTCTCGGCCTCCCCCCCCCCCCTCGTTTCCCCCCCGTTCCTGGGTTTTGTTTTGTTTTCTGCTGTAGGGGTTTTTTTTTTTTTTTTGCGTCAGCCCGAGCTCATGGGTGTACATTATCATGCTCCTCTTTTGTAGAGCACCCCGACGGCCATGGAGGCTGAAGAAACGATGGAATGCCTTCAGGAGTTTCCTGAACATCACAAAATGATCTTGGACCGATTGAATGAACAGCGGGAGCAGGACCGGTTTACGGACATCACCCTGATTGTCGACGGTGGGTAGGGTAGTGGGCAGAGGAGAAAAAATTGGAGCCTTAGTTCCCTCTCACTGCCCGCCTTTTTTTTTTTTTTTTTTTTTTTTTTTACCCACCCTCTCCGGGCTCTCTTCCAAAAAGTCTGTGGAGGGTTTGCATCGGACCCAGGAGGGCGCTTGTCAGTGTCGCTCACGTTGACCATGCTGCAGAAAGCTGGTTGGCCAGTGTTAATTTTAATCTTGTCTGATGTGCATCACATTTTAACTTCTTGCAACCTGTTCAAGTTTTCTCATTGCACATTCGAGCGTAAGATAAGGGGCCTCGAGGAGAGAGGAAATACCTCAAAATGTTGGTAAGAAGACAGAGAGACTGTTTCAACGTTTTTTGTTAATAAGTTTCCTCTTAGCAAGCTGCTTTGAGGATCCTGTCCTGCACAGGGATATTTTGGGAAATTTTTATTCTAGTTTTTCCCGAATGGTGTGGGAAGGAGAATGGAAGAGAGACCTTGGCTATACTCATACCCACCTCACATTAGGGCGACTCCAAAATAAATTGGGTGGGTCTTTACCAGCCTTCCTTGTAGAGGCAAAACCAGCTTGATTCTTTTCTATTTGGTGAAAATGGGCTTTCAGCCGGGCGGTGGTGGCACACGCCTGTAATCCTAGCATTCTGGAGGCAGAGGCAGTCTGCGCTACAGAGTGAGTTCCTACAAATATGTTAGGCATATTGAAACATTTCCCATACCAGACACATCTAGCTTTGTACTTTTTTGGGGGGGGGGTGGGGGGGCGTTTCAAGACAGGGTTTCTCTGTGTAACAGTTTTGGCTGTCCTGGAGCTCACTCTGTAGACCAGATTGGCTTCGAACTCACAGAGAGCCATTTGCCTCCAGAGTGCTGGGATTAAAAGCCTGTACCACCACCACCGGCCCTGTACTTTTTTTGTTTGTTTTTGTTTGTTTTGTTTTTTTCTTTTTCTTTTCTTTTTGTGGAGCTGAGGACCGAACCCAGGGCTTTGTGCAAACACTCTACCACTGAGCTAAATCCCCAACCCCTTGTTTTGTTTTTTAATAATACCTTTTTCTAAATGATGCATGAACTGTTAGCTTGTTATCGTATTTAGCAATTTATTTTATGTGTATGAGTGTTTTGGCTACACGTGCATGTGTGTTTATATATATGTATATACATACATACACACACACACACACACACACACACACACACACACACACCCCCCCCCCCCCACACACACACACACCACACACACACCCCGGGTGTTCAAAGAGCTCAGAAGAGTGTGTCAGTTCCCTTGGAACTGGAATTGCAAACAGTTGTGAGCTGCCATGTCATTGCTGGGAATTAATTGAACCTGGGTCTTCTGGAAGAGCCATTTCTCTAGCCTATATTTAACAGTTTCAACAGAGTTAAACACACCTTGTTACTTAATCGAATGGAACAGAGTGCTAGAAGACATTCGCTGTAAACTGGCTTAAGTCTTTGAAGCTAAATTTTTAGCTTCATGTCTAATTAAAATTAAAAATTCCCTAGATAACTGACAGTACTTTGGCTTTTCTCTAATAATATATGTGGTGTGTCTTTGTTATGAAGAAAGGTCTCCTTTATACGTCTTGTAGTTGTAACTTTGATTTTGGTGCCAGTGTATGATTTCTTTTTCTCCTTCCACCCAACCCCAACCCCCCCCCCCCCCCCAGGACACCATTTTAAGGCCCACAAGGCTGTTTTGGCTGCCTGCAGTAAGTTCTTCTACAAATTCTTTCAGGAGTTTACTCAAGAGCCTTTGGTTGAGATTGAAGGTAAGTGGCACTTCCTTCACAGTACTTAGCAAGAATAACTGGTTGATTAGGAAGACATCCTGGGAAATAAATACCAATAGTTGCTGGTAGGCAACCCAGTACATTGTTCTTTATTACTTAAGTCTTTCAGTAAAGCATTTGGAATAAGTGGTAGATGCTGGTTTCAAATGAGTCTGGCCCGTTGCTGAAGCCAGGGTTCATTATTGTTTTCAAAGGATGCATACATAGAAGCTACCATCTTTGTTTTAGTGACCTTAGGCTTTAGGGATATTGGATTATGGTGGAGGTACTTTGTTAGAGGACGGACCTCTACTAGAAGAAATCATGATGAACAGATGAACTCACAAAGCAACGTGCAGCTGAGATTTGGAGGTAGTATAATGTTTAGGAGAGAAGGGAGCCTTAGATAGGTATTACTTTGAAACAAAATGATTGACTTTTTTTTTTTTTTTTTACTTTTTTTTGTTCCTTGTCGAGACAGGGTTTCTCTATGTAGCTTTGGTGACTGTCCTGGATCTCTCTCTGTAGACCAGGCGGGCCTCGAACTCAGAGATCCGCCTGCCTCTGCCTCCCGCATGCTGGGATTAAAGGTGTGCGCCACCACCGCCCGGCATGATTAACATTTTCCCACAAATCTCAGCAGGCCAAGCGGCATTTGTGTATTGTATAATCTTTTGAAAAGCGGGTGGTGGTGTTTCCGTTTTTACACACAAGAACCAGGCTCCCAAGGCTGCCTGGCTAGCAAGAGATGAGTTTGTGCTCTTTCTTTTCAGGCTTCTATCTTGGCTACAGTTCTCACCCCTATCCCATCAAACTCCAGGGCAGTTGGAGAGGGCACATTTGCCTGTGTAAATACAGAATCTTCTTTCCGAGTTTCTAGGTTGTGGTTTTGTGTCTTTTTTCACTTTGTACATACTCTTTACTATGAGTGGGTTGCTTAGAAACTTTTCTCTTGGTGAAAACATTGATACCTAGAGGAGTAAAGAAAAGAGTTGCAACTATTCTTTAGTTTTGGTTGGTATATTTTAGTTAATAGATCAGCAGGTAAGTTATTTTTTTATTGCATATGATAGACCAAGCATGGGCGTGCTGGTCATACACTGCGATTGCTAGTGAGAATCCAACTGCCTAGATAGTACTGTTTTCACTCACTACAAGCCAAGTCCATCAGCTTGGCTAGTTAAGTAGCTAACAAGTTACTTCATCTCAGTTGTCTATCTGTCTCCTCATCTGAAAAGCAGGTTAATAGGCTTGCAATGATTAGTTGGAATAATCACGAAGGAGACCTGTCACCATATTTGGTGTACTGCCGAAGCTTATGCCGAAGTGTTATGTAGTGTGCTAGACCCAAGAGGTGAAGAATTTATGAATACAGCATTCCTTGAAGAGTTTGAAAATGTAATAGCAACAGCTTAGAGTGCAGCAGAAAGAGTGCAGATATACTGGAGACTGTTAATATGGGTGGTATTGCTTTCGTCTATGTTAGGAAGGATTATAATTTCAGAGGGGAGTGGACTATACTAGGCAAAAGTTATCAAGAAAATTGTGTGTGTGTGTGTGTGTGTGTGTGTGTGTGTGTGTGTGTGTTGGGAACTCCTGTGCCTGTACACAGTCCAGGTCCATGGCCAGCATCTGGTGTTCATTGATGGCTGTGCACCTTATCCCTTGAGGCGGGTCTCAGTTGAACCGGAGGTGGCTAGTCTACTAACCCTGTCTCTGTCCTCCCAGCGCTCCCTAAGCAGCCTGTAGGTTGTTGCAGAGGTTCTGGGGAGCTGGACGCCAGCCCCCTTGCTTGTACAACAGTGAGCACTTTCATCAGTGAGCCTCCCTCACCCCTAACACTTGAGACCCTGGCCCAGGCTGGAGTACTTGTTGCTGGTTGAGAAGCAGCACTGGAGAGAGGATCCCCCTTCTAAAAACTGTTTTGCAGTTTTCTCTCTCTCAGTACCCCTGACCTCTATCTGTTACAGTGTGGTACGCATAAACCTTAAAGTACTTAAATTGCAAACCAAATAAAATGGGAAATACTTGTTTTGATATTTGTCCAGGTTCAGGGTTTTAAAGTGAGTTTTATTGATTATCATTTTAACTCTTAACTCTGAGATTGCTCTATTTTCTCCCAAGGTCACCTGGCTGTAAAGAAAGCCCTGAGCACATGAGTTTTGGTCTTGGTTTCACTGTTATGATCTTGAATGATGTAGCTTGCTTTTTTCAGACTATAAAACACATAAAGTAGTTTGGATTATGTCATGGACATTGGGTGTAAGAGTAGGTGCTGTTCCTTTAGCGAATGCTATCGGTGGTATTTACTTGAGCATGCAGTCAGCCTGTCTGGGTTCAGACACCCTTTGGGTTATGCATCCAATTTGAATTCAGTTTCAAAATCTTCAGAGTCCTGGCAAGGTGCTAATCCCAGTTGTAATCCCATCTCTAGGGAGACAGTCGAGAAGATTGGAAATTTGAGGTCAGCATGAGCTATAGCGAGATCTCAAACACATGGACATCTTTGTACTGCTGTCAAGAGTACCTGACTTAGAATTACAGCTTATTTTGCATGTTGCAGAGAGGAGAAAAAACAAGTTAACCTCATCTTTCCCCCAATACGGACACCCCTTTTGTCATCTTGCTTGCTTTTCTAGAAACTTCTCTGGGAGCTTTTTATTCTTTGAGATTTGGGCTTTCCTTAAGTCTAACCCAGGATATTTGGGAGGAAAAATAAAAATCTTAAAATTGAGTGCTGTTTGATTTCACCGTCTAGGCAGCTCTTTGCAGAGTTTTGTGTATTCTCTCCAGGGCTTTAGTTTTGTGGAAAGATGGGACGGGGTGTGCTCGTGCTTTCTCTGAGCTGAACCAGAATCCCCATCTGTAAAATGTGAACAATGAAGTTACCTTTGACTAGAAATACAGCTGTCATGTCCTGCCCACCTCCCCCCCCCCCCCCCCCCAGTCCCTTCCAATGTCTTGGGGGAAAAATTGTTGCTCCTGAAGCCAGTTACATTACTCAGCTTTGTTACTTGGACTTTAGCCATATATAATCTTTAGAAGATACCTAGTCCCTAAATTTATTATTTTTCTGCTTCTGAAACTACAGATCTAAAATCATTTGATTTCTTCTCTGGCAATTCTCTTGTGTCCAGAAAAATTCATCCCTAATGTCAAAGACAAGACAGCCAAGGACCTATTAAACATTAAAAAAATCGTAGTTTTGTTTTTTGTTTTAAAGACAGGATCTCTGATATAGCCCCTGCTGTCCTGAGCTCACTATATAGACCAGGCTGGCCTCATATTGGTTAGGATTAAAGGCGTGTGCCAAAAGTTAGTTCCAAGTATGTTTTCTTTTTTTTTGGTTTTCAAGACAGGGTTTCTTTTGTTTTTGTTTTTTGTTTTTTGTTTTTCTTAATCCAGACTAGGGAAATGACAGAATATTGCCCTAATGAGAAGACTGAGGTTTAAAGTGTCCTTTAACATTTTCCTTAGATAACATTCTCTTGGGGGGAAAATTTTTTTTTCTGAATATTTCCACTATGAAAGGAATAAGAGATGGCACACACCTTTTTTTTTTTTTTTTTTTTTTTTTTTTCTCGAGACAGGGTTTCTCTGTAGCGTTGGAGGCTGTCCTGGAACTGCTTTGTAGACCAGGCTGGCCTCAAACTCAGAGATCCACCTGCCTGTCTCCCGAGTGCTGGGATTAAAGGCATGTGCCTCCAACGCCCGTCTAGAGGTCAGTTTTCAAGAGGGCAGTGTTCGAAGTTCCCAGTTATATTGTGGCTCTTGATAGCTTCCTTTTCTTTCTTTCTCTTTTTTTTTCTTTCGAGACAGGGTTTCTCTGTGTAGCAGTCCTGGAACTCCCTTTGTAGACCAGGCGGGCCTCAAACTCACAGACCTGCCTACCTCTGCTTCCCGAAGAACTGGGATTAAAGGCATGTGCCACTACTGCCCAGCTTGATAGCTTCTTTTCCTAAAAGGATTTATTGTATTTTTATTTTATGTATATGAGTATTTGCTGTAGACACACACAAACACAAACATACCCCTACATGTGTGCAGTGCCCACAGAATCCAGAAGAGGGCATCAGATCCTCTGGAACTGAAGTTACGGACAGTTGTGAGCTGCCGTGAGGGTGCTGGAAATTGAGTCAGTTGCTCTGGAAGAGTGGTACTCTAACAACTGAATCATCCCTCCCTCCTTGGCAGCTTTTTTTGTTTTGTTTGTTTTTTGTTTGTTTTGTTTCTCTGTGTAGCTTTTAGCCAGTCCTAGGACTCACTGTTTTGACAAGGCTGGCCTTGAACTCACAGAGATTCTAATGCCTCTGCCACCAGAGTGCTGGGATTAAAGGTGTGCACCACCACCCCCCAGCCCTTCTTGGCAGCCTTAAACAGCATATGCCATGTGGAGTTTTCTGCAAACAGATGGCCAGTCCTTTGAGCCCTGTTGAGTACCAGAAGAATAATTTAATGATCGTAATATGGTTGGTGCAGCTTTTCTCTCTCACTGTCTCTTACTTGTCTCGTGGAGTCTCACTAGGCTGGCCTAACACTTGAGTGCTAGGATTACATGTGTTCACCACCAGCCCAGTTTATTTTAGATTCTTACTGTGTTGAATTTTTGTACTTGAAATAGTGCAAATACCTAACATGTCAGTACCTACAAGAGTTCAGTGAAACCTCTCTGGTAAAAGCATTAATGAAGGTCAAACTGTAAAGCTGAGAATGTAGCTTGGTGGTGGTACACATTCTTATCTTAGCATGTTGATACAAGGCCCTGTGTTTGATCTATATCAATTTTAACCCCTAAATCTGTGGCAGAAAAAAAAATCAAAATATTTATATTGGGAGAATCAGTGATTCACTTATCCTTTTGAAAGTAATGTGGAGGATGTTGATTTATGAATATGATAATGTAGACCAGGGATGTTAAGACTTCCAAGCACCAAGGAAAATGTTACTTTTTTAGTTTTCAAGACAGGGTTTCACTGTGTGTCTTTGTGCCTTTTTCCCGGAACTTGCTCTGTAGACCAGGCTGGCCTCGAACTCGCAGAGATCCGCCTGCCTCTGCCTCCCGAGTGCTGGGATTACAGGCGTGTACCACCACTGCCCGTCGGAAAATTTTAAATCTTTGTTCATAGACATACTATTTAGGTTTGCTCCTAGTTTTTGAACATTTAGTCAAATAGTTCATAGACATGAAGATTCAGTAAGTAAAGCCTGGCGGTGGTGGCACACGCCCTTAATCCCAGCACTCAGGAGGCAGAGCCAGGAGGATCTCTGTGAGTTCGAGGCCAGCCTGGTCTACAGAGCGAGATCCAGGATAGGCACAAACTACATAGAAACCCTGTCTCGAAAAAAACAAAACCAAAAAAATCTAATTTTACTGTAGGACTATTTAAACATTATATTTAGAAAGGACTTTTGTGCCTAAAAGACAGCACATTTTTCCCTTAACAAAGCAAAATCCGAGGCAGTGACAAGGTGAAAATTTAGGGGACCAAAGCCTTTGATGAATCCACTTAGTTTTAGTTTGCTTACTTAGTATCACATAACTCAGTGTATACTATGTTTTAGTATTTCTCTATTAAAGACAGTTTTGAAGATGAGTCAGAGTGAGTTCTAAAGTTCTGTCTTGTCCCAAATCAGTTTCTGGAAGAGCTGGGACTAAGATGTAAAATTTTGTCTCTCCTTAATGATATCCTCCCATTTCTAAAATGACTTATTTTTGTATTATGTGGGGTGTGTGTGTGTATCCAAAGACATTGAATCCCTTGAGCTGGAGCCACAAGTAATTGTGAGCCCCTGATAGGGATTCTAGGAACGGAAGTCCGTCCTCTGCAAGAGCCATACACTCAACTGCTGAACCAGTTTTCCAGCCCCAATACCCTTTATATAAATAAAGATTGCTGTTCTGTGTACTTATAGCCACATTTAGATGTGTAAAGTAAATGGAACAAACATAAAAATGCTTTGTGATTAACAGTTGTATACTGTTTACAGTTTAGACTTTGGCATGTCTTGATCTGGAAATCTGTTAAGTTTTCGTTTTTTTTTTTTTGTTTGCTCTTTTTTTTTTTTTTTTTTTTTTTTTTTCTTTTTGAGATAGAGTTTCTCTGTGTGGCTTTGGAAGCTGTCCTGGAACTCACTCTGTAGACCAGGCTGCCCTCAAACTCACAGAGATCCACCTGGCTCTGCCTCCACCACCAGCTAAATAGCCTTCTTACACTCAAGTTTTTTTGTTTGTTTTTTGAGGTAGAGTTTTCTCTGTATATCTCTAGCTGTCCTGGATCTCTCTCTGTAGACCTGGCTGGCCTCAAGATCTACCCACCTCTGCTTCCAGAGTGCTGGGATTAGAGGCAAGAGCTACCACACCCAGCTTAAATTACCTTCTTAAATTGTTTCTTGCTTTAGCTAGACTGAAACAATAGTACCTAGCAGTAAGGGCATACAGAAATAGTGTCATTTTGTTTAAGCACAAAACTTGAAAAGAAAAATAGAATTTGTAGAAACAGTTTTTGTTTTGAGACAGGGTCTCATTATTTCATTGTGTAGACCTTGCTGGCTTGACGGTCACTTTGTCAGACAAGGTTGGCCTCTAACTTCCAGAGAGATCCTCCTGCCTCCGGGTGCTGGAATGGAAGGTGTGTGCTGACACTTGAACTAGACACTTATTTCAAAAGCCACTTTAGCATTTATTTATTCCTGTTGTAAGTGCCTGTATTTTAGAAAGCTTTGTTAGACGCTCTGAGGTGAATGTGCAGATCAGAAATTATTTCTCTCAAGTGGGTTACAGTGAAGAGAGCTTTATAAATTAAATGACCAGAGCAGCTGCCGAATTGAGCCTGTGGGAACTACTGAAGGTTTTGTTACTAAATCATGAGAGAACAGTATAAAGGGCCTCCTGTGGGGATTGAATTAGTTATCAAAATACCTCTGAACAAAGAAAAGCCTAGGATCAGATGGCTTCACTAGTGAACTCTGTCAAGCATTTAAAGAATTCATGCCATCTTTAGACTCAAAACAACTGAATAAGGTGCTAGAGAGAGTTCAGCAGTTCCGAGCACATAACTGCTCTTTCAGAGAATCTGAGTTTTATTCCCATCACCCATGTCAGATGGCTCATACCTATGCATACCTCCAGTTCCAGAGGGACCTGATACTCTCCCTAGGTCTCTGCAGACACCTGTGTGTATACACACGTGTAGACACATGAATAAAAATAAGTGTTTAAAAACAATTGAACACTTCCAAATTTTGTTTTGTTTTGTTTTTCGAGACCGAGCTTCTCAGCAATCCACCTGCCTCTGCTTCCTGAGTGCTAGGATTAAAGGCGTGTGCCACCACTGCCCGGCAGACACTTCCAAATTTACTTGAGACCAGTATGACTCTGATTCCATAGCAAGATAAACAATTTAAAAAGAATACTGTAGACCAGTATCCACTATGATGACTATAAATGTAGACATTGTCAGTAAAAGGAAACTAGCCGAGCATTGTGGCTGGCCCCTGTCAGTCCCGTGACTTGGAGGTTGAAGCAGGAGAGTTGTCGTAGGTTCAAGGCTAGCTATAGAGTGGGGCCCTATTTTTAAAAAGTCTAGAGGAGTGACTCAGCAAGTAAAAAGGAAATACTGAAACTCTGAATTTGATCCTGGGAACCTGCCAGGTGCAGTAGCAAGCATCTGTGACCTCAGCCCTCCAATGGGGTGATGGAGAAGGGGCTGAAAGCTGGAGAAGGAGCCAGCTAGCCTGGGGTTCCCAGCACAGCAGCAGAAACAAAGGAATATCTGCTTCAAAACAAGGTGGAAGAGAAGAACCCCAACCTGCCCTGGTGTCTGAGCTGTGTACTCTCACTCTAGACACAGCAGGAACCCAGATCCGGCGCCATAGCAATGAAAGATGACTTTCCTTGGCCACGGGAGATTCGTTCCTGTGATACGAGGAAAGTTCTGTGCAAAAATCAGTGTGGCGGGCGGCACGCCATATTGACTAATTCCAACCTCTCAATAGAATAAGACTTAGGTGAAGGGTTTCATGAGTATGACATTAAGATCATAGACAACACGACTGGTGGGGTGGGAGAAAACACTTGCAAACCAAGTAACTATCTGAAAGAGACTCGGACAATTTAAAGTTTAGAACTGTTATTTAAAAATAGTAAGAATTTAGGTAGAAATTTCTCCAAGAAAGAAATAACCATTAAGTATATGAAAAAAAATGTTCCATCTGCATCCTTATTCACCAGACAAGTCAGATTTGGCAAGAATCACCATCCACTGTGAAGAAGGTGTCAGGGAAGCAGAAGACAGGGTGGGAAGAGAAGCTGGAGAGGAGTGGCCACTGTGGAAAGTGGGAAGCAGCATTCTAAAAGTTTAGAAACACCATATGTACTGAACAGCTTCCCAAAGGAGCAGAGTTACTTTGCCTCAGAGTTCCAGAGGTGTGGTGGTAAGGCGGAGCACCTTGGCACAGAGATCGGGTGCCAAAGCATCTTTAAGCCATAACACATATAACCCAGTAAATCCACATCTGAGCATCCATGCAAAAGGATTGGCATCAGCATCTTCAGGAAGTTGTGCTCCTTGGCCAGCAGGGTAGCCCAGGGAACAGCAATTAGTGTGCACGCCTGACAACTGGAGTTCAGTTCTTGGAAACCACCTTGGACCTCCACAGGCACACTGTGGCACATGTGTCCATATATCATGCACACACACACACACACACACACACACACACACTAATAAATTATTAGAATTTCTTTAATTGTATGTCTCCATTCTTTTTAGTACCATTCATAGTAGCCAACATGTGGAGATGACCTAAGTGTTCATCAGCAGAACACTGAATGTTCTAATGAATAAAAGAAATTTATACATACACAAAATAGAATATTGGTCAGCCTTTAAAAATTCCATATGTAACATGTATAACCCTTGAAAACATGTTAAATTAAGCCAGTTAAAGAACGATAAATAATAAAATATTTACTTATATAACTATCTGAAATGGTCAAATTCATAGTTAAGGGGCAGGGATTGGAGAGGAGGCTCAGCTTTTCCAGAGGAGCAGAGTTTGATTCCCAGCTCTTACATGTGGTTTACAACCACTTGTTACTCTAGCTCCAGGGAATCCATTGTTTCTGACTTTTCATAGACACACAGTCACAAAATTTAAAGTAAAATAAACCTTAAAAGGTGTGTGTGTCGTTGGGGATTTAGCTCAGTGGTAGAGTGCTTGCCTAGCAAGTGCAAGGCCCTGGGTTCCATACTCCACTCAAAAAAAAAAAAGGTGTGTGTGTGCAGGGGGCCCCCTGGACTGGGCTTCTCAGAATTGGAAAGGGGAATAAGATCTTAACCATGGTACATAGTACCGGAATGTGACTAGGATATTGTGATGAGGAGGATTGTGGAAAATTTCAAAGGTGAGAAATAATCAAATCCCTAGTGCTTTCTTCTTTGCTGTGTATACATTATGTGGTTTGAATTGATGTGAACTAATGAGAATGTGCATCTCTTTTCCAGGTGTTAGTAAAATGGCTTTTCGTCACTTAATTGAGTTCACATACACAGCAAAACTCATGATACAGGGGGAAGAAGAAGCCAATGACGTGTGGAAGGCGGCAGAGTTTCTACAGATGCTGGAGGCTATCAAAGCCCTTGAAGTCCGGTAATTGTTACTTCTTCAGGAGTGCTAAATGATAGTCAAGAATGTGGTGTGTGCTGTATCAAGTAGTGACATTCCAAAACTAAGAGAATTGTGGATATTGACTTGTTTTCCATTTGCATTTGTTTCTCAGGTCAAAACTGCCGAGATTAAAATAAGCATGTCTGGTATTTAATAGGAGTCTAGGCAGCTTTTCAGGGTGGTCTCTGGGCCCTCATAAATTCTTGAGCTAGATTTAAGTGATAATTAATGCTGAGAATGTTGGATTTAGCTCAGTGGTAGAGCGCTTGCCTAGCAAGCACAAGGCCCTGGGTTCGATCTTCAGCTCAAAAAAAAAAAAAAAAAATAAGTAGGCCAGGTGAGGTTAAGTAAGACTTACCAATAAACACTGTCTTAGTCAAGGGTCTAGTACTGTGAGGAGACACCTTGACCATGGCAACTCTTATAAAGGAAGACATTGAATTGGCTCACTTACATTCAGAAGTTTAATCCATTATCATCATGGTGGGAAATCTATGAGCCTATGGGGGCCAATTCTATTAAAACCACCACAATGGCCAAATTAGAATTATTATAATCAAAATGTATTTATATAAACTTGTTATGTACTCTAGGTGACTTCTGAAATATCCACTGCAAAGTGGAAACAATAATGTTCAGTGGTATTCTGGCGTGAGAAAAGATCCATTGCTGAGGAGTTACCACTTGGTACTAAAATACTTGCCCACTTCAAACATCTCTTCTTTTCTCCGTTGTTCTTTGTATTTGAGTCCCCCCAGGCCTGTAAGTGCATAGGGGTTCCTGTTTCTGCCTCTCATCTCCCCATAGTAGGGGGGCTGGGATTAAAGAAGCACAGCATACATGTGACTCTTTGGGACCTGGGCCTGAGTGGTTCTTGGTAGTACTCTGGATGAGTGTGACCTAAATTTCCTAGACTATGTCAGAAGCCTTTAAGCATCTCCTGTAGATAACGCCGTTTAATGTGCTAGACAATTTAAGAATGAAAGTTTAATTTTGGTTAAATTTACTTAGAACAATTGATGGGTATTGTATTTTTTTTTTTTTTTTTTGCAGATGGAGGTATGTATATATAGTTCTCCTCTTAACATTTACAGGAAAGGAACTATTTTTGGAATATAGTGTAAACTTTGGTACTAAGGCCTTATTTTTCATTGTTGGAATACCATCATTGCTATTTATTAAAACTCAATAGGGAAGTACAGTTGCCATGGATTTTATCATTCTTCCTCTTGATGTGTAATATACATATAGTACCCATTTGCTCATCTTGATCACAGAGTTGGGTTTGTTCTCTCTTTTCTTTTTGGTCTTTTTCTGTGCCTCTGGCTGTCCTAGAGCTCACTGTGTAGACTAGACTAGCTTCAAACTCATAAGAGATCGGTTTGCCTCTGCCTCCTGAATGCTGGGATTAAAGGTGTATGTCCCATACCTGGCCAGAGAGTTTGGATTTTAGCAGTTATCTATAGTGGTGTAGCCATTGTCACAGCAAGATTAAGAAGCATCTCTATCATCAGGCTTAATGACTAGATGATCTGGGTTCTTACCTCCAGGTACCCACTAATCTGATAGTCATTGCTTGAGTTACTACTTTATTCATGCCATATGAATGGGTTTCTTCAGCATTTAGTCTTTGTTTGCTCTTTTTCATTTAGTATTGCATTTCAAAGGTTTGTCTATGTTGTGATGTTTTTGCATTCATTTTCATTGCCTAATAGGAGGAGCTCATAGAGTAAATGATAGCATGACATTTGGATTATTTTTCCAGTGTTTCACTGTTAGAGCAATGCTGCTGGACATGATAATGTTTCTCAGTAAATATTTTTGTTTGTCTTTTTGCTTTTTGAGACAGGATTTCTTTGTGTAGCCCAGGCTGGCCTCAATCTCAGAGCTCTATCTCCCTCTACCTCCTAAGTGCTGGGATTAAAGGCATGCACCACCACCGCCTGGCTTCCAGCAAACATTTTTAAAGAGAAATAATTAATATCTTATACTGTGTTATGCATGCAATATGTAAATGAACGAGGTGGCTGTGTTAATAAAGCTTTGCTTACATAAGTTGCACTTAGGTCAGAGTTTGCTAACGCCTCTGAGAGTATGAATGTGTGTATAAGTCTTGTGGTTTGAATGTTTTTAGAACTTTTTAGTTACCACATTTATGTTTGTGTGTATGTGGGTGTGCATGTGCACAGCACAAATGGAGTAGTTGGCTATTTCTTTGCTTGTGTGGGTCCTGGGGGTGAAACTCAGGTCATCAGGCTTGGCATCAAGCACCCCTTAACCTGTTGAGCCATCCCGTTAGCCCTGGTTTTGAAGTTTTGCTACTTGTTTAAATATTAAACCTTACTTAAAGTATGTAGTTTGAAGGTCCTGGAGAGGGGACTGAAGGTCAAGAGCACTGAGTTTTTCCAGAGGCCCCAGGTTTGAGTCCTAACACCTACATAGTGACTCACACTCGTTTGTAACTAGTTCTAGGGTGTCTGATGCCCTCTTCTGGCTTCTGTGGACACAAGGCAGGCATGTGTGGTACATAGACAGAAGTGTAGACAATATAAAAAGGAAAGGTTTAGGGGCTGGAGAAATGGCTCAGGGATTAAGAGCACTTGCTGTTCTTGCAGAGCATCTGGGTTCAGTGCCCAGCACCTACGTGGTGGTTCACAACCATCCCTTTCATTCCAGGAACATTCTAGGAACCACAGTTCAGGAGATCTGTTTCCCCTTCTGACCTCTGCAAACACTACATGCATATGGTATACATACATACATACATACATACATACATACATACATGTAGGCAAAATATTACATAAAATGAAATGAATACATGTAATAAAAATTGTAAGTACATTTTTTGTTAGTTTTTTTTATTTTTATGTGTGTTAGTGTTTTTGCCTGCATGTATGTCTATGTGAGGGTGTCAGATGCCCTGGAATTAGTTACAGATGGTTGTGAGCTGTAATGTGGGTGCTGGTAATTGAACCAGGGTCCTCTGGGAAAGCAGTCATTGCTCTTAACCACTGAGCCATCTCTCCAGCTCTGTAAGTAAATATTTTAAAGTATGCAGTTTTAACATATTCCTAAAACCATTATCACTATCAAGTTAATGCATATGGTACACTCTGTTCTTTCCCAGTCTCAATGATCATACCAATCTACTGTTACCATAGCTCATTAACATTTTCTAGAATTTTATATACATATATGGTAGGTACACACTTACCTAATTTCATTAGTTTTGAAATTCATTGATATTATGATTAAACATTTATCTTTATCTACCCTACACTCTGAAACGGGACAGACTTTGTTTTCAAACTATTGTATATATAAACAACCTTGCAAACAGATCCAAAATAAAGAGTTGTCCGTGTCTTTGTTTATAGCCTGAGAGATCCATGAAAAGTTATTTCACAATAATATTCTTGTTTCTATATTATCTTGGGCTTCTGGTAATTTTTCTCATAATTACTCTTTATCACTAGACACTGATAATTTACCAGTAGGGACAGTGACCTACCTAATCCATTCAGTTTTTCTCATGTTAGGCTTAATTTAAGACTACTTTTAACAGAATCTGAATAAACATCATCTGCCTACCATGTACTTAGAGATTTAAGCCCATCTTAATTAGGGACACAGGTTGACATTGCCTGCAGTTCAGAGAGAGCGCTTGACTCTAGCTGTAGTTTTTGGAAGGCTGTCTGAAAGGCGATCAGTCAGTTTAGTCATTCTTATTTATCACAGATACCTGAATAACAACTGAGTGGCAGTTGTCCATGTCTCAGTCCCAGGTTCTGAAAGATCTAATGGTCCTACCTCCCACATACCTCCTGGGATGTAAAATACTGTGTCCAGGCCCTGGGATCCTGCTTTGCCTCTACCCCCAAAATTAATGTCCTAGTATAGCAGCTGTAACTTACTCTTTTCTAGTCTTTAGTCATCTGCTCCTACCCAGAATTTGCACAGGAAATGTTTCAAGAGCATTTTTATTTAGATAAAAATGTAGAGACCCATTATGTTTCCTGCTTAGCCTCACGTGTGCCATTACAAATGAGCTGCTTGGTTTTTATTATGACAGAAGATGGTGTTGTTCTAATAAGAAAATCCGGATGACTAAACTAGATTAAGTTTTAATCCTTTAAGGCCATATTTGATTATCTCCTGAAAGAGATACCTACTTTGTTCCAGAGTTGCTATTGGGGAAGAAGAATGTCAAAGAATATTCAGGGCGGAATCCTAAATTTTCTAATTAGGTTTACGCAAGCTTCCCATCCTTTTTTGTCGTCCTCATAACTCAGGAAGCAGCTAAGAAGAGGTGACCCCTTTGTGGGGACAGCTGACCTTGATGACCAGCCTGCCTTACTCAGATAATTTGGACAAGGAGGAGGTGAGGGAAGTAGAGTGGAAAGTCCTTTTGAATCAGGGTTTGAGGAAGTTAGTGTAACAGTTTGCGTTATGCAGTTATTGTAATGCCTTTGTTTAAATATATATATAGCATTCTCAACCTGTAGCTAGTCCAGGATGCCAGACACGATATGGTGATGGTGTTCATGGGCCGTAGTCCTGAGGCCTGAAGCAGCTGGTCAGACTGGAGCAGCAGAAGAAGAAATAACCAGAAAAGATCATTAGGGTGAAACCACCACACGCAGCT
Source organism: Onychomys torridus (assembly GCF_903995425.1). Classification (NCBI taxonomy): domain Eukaryota; kingdom Metazoa; phylum Chordata; class Mammalia; order Rodentia; family Cricetidae; genus Onychomys; species Onychomys torridus. Next base: position 42,911,258 of record NC_050457.1, on the reverse strand, counting down.
CCCAGATCAGTGTTGGTCTGTGAGTAGCAGCATCCTGTGTGAAGCCACGTCTTCACAATACGACAGACAGTCTCTTAGGAGGTGGCAGAAGTCAGGCATGAAGTCTACATCAGAGAGAGCGTCTTAAAGACTGGTTTGTGACGATGAATGTATTAACGCATTCCGAGTGTTGGCTCTTGATGTAACAACGGCAGTCTGGGCAAAGCAGGCTTGCTTGTGTAATAGGCTGCTTCCACCAACTGATGGCAGTTAGTCTTATTAGCGGACAGCCATTTGTTGTGGAACTCTAAATGAGTAACTCGGGAAGTGTCCGAAACTGCTCTTTTCCCTGTGATTCCAGCTTTGGAAGTAGGTGTCTTCTTCTGTGTGCCGTCCCTTTTACATTCGCTCACCTGATGCTTAAGCCGTTGGCAACCGCCTGTGTGTCAGTAGAAATATAGCAAGATAAGTCATGAGGAATGTTGGCCAGAGCTATGAGGACAGCCTACCAAGTATCGCTGCTCTGTCTATTTTGGCTTTCATAGATGCCGTTGAGGCTGAGCACCTGCAACAGAAAGCCAACTGCTTTGTCAAATTAAGCATTTCTTCTTGACTGACCAAAGATACTTGTTGGACACTTCTTACCATATCAGTCACAAAGTCTGGTTGAGTAAATATGAAATGAGGCTTTCAGACTGGAAGACTTCAGCTTTCCACAGGTTGGGTATCAATTTCCTAATGTGACCAGCAGCATGCTAATTGCTTCTTTTCAGGGGAATTGTAGCTTGTAGCTGTGACTAGGGGCTTAAGTCTAAAACATCAAATCTTTGACTAAAGACTGCCTCCCTTTGCCTAAGTTCCTTCCAGCTTAGTCTCCATGTGTGTAAAGAGATGTGCTCCACCTTGAATTTCGTTTTTTTCCTTAAAGCAGCTGAAATCAGGATAGAGGGGATGGTGACTGCCATTAAACAAGGCACATTTTCATTTGGTTTCAAGCATCCTAGAAGCTTCATGTTTCTTGCCCAGCCATTGGCGTTTTTCAGCCCACATAAACACCTCAGTCAGCAGTAATCCTGAAATTGTCTGTTTCCGATTTTGGGGCCTTCCATTGAGCATCCCTCTCCATGTTGTTTTCTAGATTAGGATTAACAGATTGATGCCTTCTGGCTTGTCTCAGGTTTGATTTGCAGTGATTTCTTTTTAAAGAGCACACCCTCCCTGGACATTTGATGTCGTGTTGTCACAGTGCTGTGTCCCAGGCTTTCGTGTACTTTAACATCGAGATTGGCAGTGGGGAGGAAGAGGTTGGTGGGCCTGTGGCTCAGACTTTTCCCCTTGTTTTCTAGAAATCCAGTAACATGAGTTCTTACATTTTAACCTGTGATCCATTTAGAGTTATTGTTTATAAATGGTATGAGTTTAAAAGTTGATACTTATTTTCTAATGTACATACCAGATATTCCAACACCACCACTTTTTAAAGAGTGTCTTTCACCATTGAGTTACTCTGAACAATTTTTTTTCCAGAAGTTATCTTTATAAATATTTGTCTATTTTTGGACTTTGTTCCGTTAACCTTTGCATTCTATACTTTGACCAGTGTCATTGCCTTAATACAGCTTTTAGGAAATCTTGAAATTGATCAGTGTAGGCTGCCCAATTTTGTTTTCTACCTTCCATATAAATTTAATTGATTGTTTTTCCAAAGAAGTCGTCTATGATTTTATATAGAGTTTCGTAGTTTTATTTTCATAGTCAGTCTGTCTTTCTTTCTTTCTGTCTGTCTGTCTGTCTGTCTGTCTTTTTAAAAGCCCTTACTTTATGTATTTCAGGAACAAAGAAAACTCAGCTCCATTAGAGGAAAATACTACAGGAAAAAATGAGGCAAAAAAAAGAAAGATTGCAGAAACTTCAAATGTTATCACTGAATCGTTGCCATCTGCCGAATCAGAACCTGTGGAAATTGAGGTGGAGATTGCGGAAGGCACAATTGAAGTAGAAGATGACAGCGTGGAAACTTTGGAGGAGGCGGCTTCTGCTAAGCAGTCTATAAAGTACATACAGAGCACAGGTTCTTCGGATGAGTCCGCGCTAGCACTGTTGGCGGACATTACCAGCAAGTACCGTCAAGGTGAAAGCAAAGGACAGATTAGTGAAGATGACTGTGCATCTGACCCCATAAGCAAACAGGTAGAAGGTATTGAAATTGTGGAACTTCAGCTGTCACATGTGAAGGACTTGTTCCATTGTGAGAAATGTAACCGTTCGTTTAAATTGTTTTACCATTTTAAGGAACACATGAAATCACACTCCACTGAGAGTTTCAAGTGTGAAATATGCAATAAAAGGTATCTCCGAGAGAGTGCGTGGAAACAGCACCTCAGCTGTTACCACCTTGAAGAAGGTGGGGTGAGTAAGAAGCAAAGAACTGGGAAAAAAATTCACATATGCCAGTACTGTGACAAACAGTTTGACCACTTTGGACACTTTAAAGAGCACCTTCGGAAACATACAGGTAATTAGCAAATACTTTAAATACTTGAAGTCTAAATCCTGTTTTTCCTGTGTTTTCTGATGAGCAGGGTACGTACATGCCCATTTCTTGAAATATTTGATGCTTTACATGCTAATGAGTGCCAACCTTGAAGATGATTGTCACTCTTGTATGTCTTGCCCTTTTTTATAGTCTTCAAAGAAATATGTAAAAAAGTGCCGGGCGGTGGTGGCTCACTCCTTTAATCCCAGCACTCGGGAGGCAGAGGCAGGTGGATCTTTGTGAGTTCGAGGCCAGCCTAGTCTACAGAGCGAGATCCAGGAAAGGTGCAAAGCTACACAGAGAAACCCTGTCTGGAAAAACAAAAGGGGGGGGGGGAGTTTATTTGCTAAGTACCACGAATTATTAAATCCTAACTAGTATGACTTTATTTTTGTTTCCTATGTTAATATGTAACATAGATAGACATTTATAAGCAATCTTAACATTTTTACATATATATTTTTTCCCTTTTTGGGAGCATGCATTGAATTGTCTTGGGAGTGTGTGCTGCATTCTGCAGGTGTTTCTTGGGCATGTGGGCACGCCTGGTGTGCACCTGTGTGTGTGTGAACGCCAGAGCTGGATGAGTCTTCCTCAGTGTTTCTTCTCAGCTTTATCTTTGGAAGCAGTCTCACTGCACCTGAGGTTATCAGCTCAGAAAAGCTTCAGGGATCCTGCCTCACTCCTCACCCCTAGCCAGATGGCGGGTTTACACACCCACACTGCCGTTCTTGGCTTTTTACATGGTGTCTGGGGGTACGCGCACATGTCCGTGCAGTTGGCACTTTACTTCCAGTAGTAATAACATAGTCTTGAGCTAGAAAAAGATGTCCTATGTTTGTCACCCTCCACCTCTCTAACTGGCCAATATGTCAGGACTAGTGGACAGCCAGGGGAGGGGAGTGTCTTTGTTCTGAGAGCTGCCCCACTCTAGAAGAGGTCCCAGGAAGTCTTTCTTTGGCCACCAGAGTTCCGTGTCGTTTCTCCACTCCCACACACATAGCATTCCTTGCTAGATTTCCTTAGTCAAGCACAGGACCCACTCCAGTGATGACACTCTCAATAAGAGAGAGCAGTTACCTGCTGTGAGCTGGTGAGTGTTAGATTTCTAGACATGTAGTGAGTGAGGCATGGGGTGTTGACAATGAAATAAAATATAGGCACATACACCATTCAGAACCTTTGGTCCTGGAATTTGCACAGCTGCTAGTGTTGCTTGCTTGCTTGCTTGCTTGCTTGCTTGCTTGCTTCCTTCCTTCCTTCCTTCCTTCCTTCCTTTCTTCCTTTCTTCCTTTCTTCCTTTCTTCTTCTTCTCCTCCTACCTTCCTTCCTTCCTTCCTCCTTTCTCCCTCCTCCTCCTCCTCCTCCTCCTCCTCCTCCTCCTTCTTTCTTCTTTTTAAATAGCAGTCTCACTGCCCAAAGTCTCTTGTAGTACACTAATTGAAGTCGAGGAACCAGATTCAGAAAATGGGTTGTTCCTCAAGATCCAGCCCCAGTGATGAGGACTCACAGGAAAAGTAGTGTGTGGAAAAAGGTTTTCGAGCCAAAGAAGACACAGTCCTAGAGGAAAGCAGTAGCGCCAGTTGTCGGCCTCACTAGTAGGAGGAGGATGACTAGAGTTGGGCCAAAGTAAAGGAGTGCCGAGGGATTGCTCGGCCCCCTGGCACCACGAGTGTGGGCACCGATAAGGACTTTCCATTTGCCGATAGAGGGCTAAGACCTTAGGGTCTCTGTCTCTCAAGAGGATGGGAGATAACACACTTACTTGGCTTTACTAGTTCTAAATTCTAGAGCCATGTGCTCACTCATTTAGTACAGAAGCACACTGAGCTTTGCCTTGTAGGCGTAAATGTGGAAGCAGAAGGGTGAGATTTCTGTTTTAGAGCAGTGGCTGGCCAAGGAGATTGATGTGAAATAGAGCCTGCTGGCTCCGATGAGGAAACCTTCGGAGTAATCTAAGAATGGGGATTGGTAGGGGCCGCAGAAGTGAAAGAGGCAGACGTCTGAGTAATGGTAGCAGGGTCTGCAGGATCTGATGAAAGACGGTGAGTGACCTCTAACTTTCTGTTGGTGTGACTGGCATAAGCCAGCAAGGGGTGAAGGACAGAGATATATTTGAAAAAGGAACCTTGAGGTGACTTCAACATGTTTTTAAGTAGCCGTTCCCTACTTTCCAAGGAGAATCAGAAAACAAAAATCAGTTGAATTCTGGCTACAGTCTTGACAGTTACCAGTTCAATGAACATAGTGAGTCACTTTATACTGAGGCTCCTTTCCTTTCATTCCCACAGACCTGACAGATAGAGAAGGGGGAGCACTCTGAAGACTAACAGTCTCCATGTCTTTTTGGTTTTTTGTTTTGGTTTCATTTTTGGTTTTCAAGACAGGGTTTCTCTGTAGCTTTGGAGCTGTCCTGGACTAGCTCTGTAGACCGGGCTGGCCTCAAACTCACAGAGATCCACCTGCCTCTGCCTCCCGAGTGCTGGGATTACAGGCGTGCGCCACCACCGCCCGGCAAGTCTCCATGGCTTTAAAAAAAGCCATACAGTGTTAGTCCCAGCACTCGGGAGGTAGAGGCAGGTGGATGTATGTGAGTTACTCTCCCCCCCCCCCAAAAAAAAGGTCATCTGGCTATTTATAGATTTCACCAGGCTTATTAAACTAATTATTTAATAGAAACAGCTCGGGTGGCATTCAGTGGAAAGTGATTCATTCCTACTTAGGGTAGATCTCTTAAAAAGTAGCTACTGGCTCAAAGGGATAACTTAGCTGGAGAGCATTGCTTGGTCACACATACAAAGCACCTAGCACTACCATTAGGGGCAGGGCAGGGTCAGTAGGTCAGTGGTGGAGAGTGTTTGCCTCTGACCTTCAAGCATATTCCTTGCATTATCAAGTGACTGTAAGCACACACTTCTGGGAAAAAAGAGCAAGCAGCAGTTCATACCTTTCATTTAGACTCACACTCCCCCCCCCCTTTTTTTTTTAAGCAAGTTCTCATTAAGTAGCCCAGCTGATCCTTTTGCCTCAGCCTCCCAAGTTCTGGGATTGCAAATGAAACACTTAGAAGGATTTAGGTGGTTGGTTTGTTTGACTGTAACTACATGCTATTTTAGTACTTGTCACTGTAGCTCTGAGTAAACACAAGGTTTTTGCTAGTGTTTACCAAATGTGACATTGCAGACATCCTTGTACATTTGTCTTTATACACATGCTCATGTGATGTACTTTTTATTTTTTTATTTTTGGTTTTTCAAGACAGGATTTCTCTGTGTAGCTTTGTGCCTTTCTTTCCTGGGACTCACTTGGTAGCCCAGGCTGGCCTCGAACTCACAGAGATCTGCCTTGCTGTGCCTCCCAAGTGCTGGAATTAAAGGTGTGTGCCACCACCACTTGGTGTGATGTACTTTTAAAGGCTTTTTATTGCATGTATTGTATGTATGCACTCGCCACCACATGAGTATGGCGATCAAAGAACAACCTTCGGGAGTTTCCTTCTACTGTGTGGGTTCCAGGGATTGAACTCAGGTTGAGCAGTCTTAGCAGCAAGTGCTGAGCGCTGAGCTGTCTTGCTGGCATATGTAATTTAATTTTTAAGAACAGAATTGCCAGGCTAAAGAAGTCTTGGCAAACATCAGATTGCCCTTTTTTTTCCTCCCTCCCCTCCCTTCATCCCTCCCTCTTTCCCTCTCTGCAAACATGTGTACACTGTGTGTGTGTGTGTGTGTGTGTGTGTGTGTGTGTGTAGCATATGTATATGTCTGCATGGGTTTATGGATGCCACATACATGTGAATAAGTGCACTTCTGTGTATATGTGCTGTGGAAGCCAGAGATCAACTTCAGGTGTCTTTATCCAACTTAATTTTGAGACAGAGTCTCACTGACCCTGAAGCTCACCCACTGGCTGGCTGCTCCAGGGTGTGTCCACCCTTCTACCAAATCACCTCCAGGGCTAGAGGTAGAGCTGGGTCCTTAGGTCGGTGCCGGGGCTCCAAACTCTTCCTGAGCCATCTTCCTGAGCCTCTCACTTTGTCTTTTCTGAAAGGCCATTGCAGTGTATGCTTATAGATTGCATGAGTAGTGAAAAATTATACACTACTAAAGAGTTCCTGTATTAACACTAATTCCTAGACAGTTAGGTGTTACCTAATATTTTCATCATGTGTAAACTACAAAAGCTGTGTTTTGTTGGAAGAAGAACATGTGACTTGGTAACTTGTGTCAGTCAGCTTGAGTAATTTGGTCATATCCAGAAGGTCTTCATTGCTGGGGTAGTGAAGCCTCTGATGTATGTCTTAGTTCTATTCTCTGCAAACACCGAGCTGCCTTGAATCCCTGACCTCTCGACAATTCTTGACCCTCCCCCTCCAACCTTTCAGCTCTCCTTCCCTGCCAGCTTATGTTTCTGACTTCGGTCCTACCGTGAACCATGTCATACCTTTTCTTGCACATAAGGATTCTCCTTGGATTTACAAACAGCCTCCGTGTGGAGTCTTTGCAGCTGTTTATCCTTGTTAAGCGAGAAGTGCTGGAGAAAATGTGTCTCAGACCTTAAGTGAGGCAGTGTCTTGTCTGATGTCCTTTTCTAGCTGCTTCTCCAGATTCCTGCTGGGTATTCAATCAAGACCCTCCTCCTCTTCACTTTTGAGTTGGCACAGCTCTTTTTACAGCCTTGGGTAAAAAGAGCTGTGCCAACTCAAAAGTGAAGAGGGGGAGGGAGGGTCTTGCTTTTTCTTTAAAGACCAGTGCTGAGTCTTACAGTGTGAACCCTGTCCATCTTTATTCCCCAACCCTTCTTTCCTCTTCCCCTGTCTTCTCCCACAGAATGTCAACAGGTGGTGGTTTCTTGTTGATTAGAAATCTCTTCCAGTCCTTCTTTCTCTCCCCGTGACCCCTCCCCCCCCTTTAAAGAGTGGGTATGTGTATGTATGTTTCTGGACATTGAACCCAGGGCCTTGTACATGCTAAACAAGCACTCTACCACTGAGCCTCATCCTCAAGCCTACTTGTAGGCTTTCTTGAAATAACTCTGAACTGTTCTTACTGTGGTGCTTCTCATTAACCCCCTCCAGTCTGGCTCAGCCTGGCCTCTGGTCTCACTGTCCCGCCGCTACTCTAAGTTCCCTTGATATCATTGGAAGTTCGTCTCCACTGTTAGCTCATCGGCCTACTGTCTCAACTTGCGGTTTCCGTAGAGCCTACTCAGGATCGTGTAATTACACAACACGCTGAGAATTTTGATCCATCTTGGAAATGATTTCATTGCCACTGAAAATGACCCCTTGTCTATATATCAGTCCATTCTGTGTTTGGCTTCAGAATTGTCTATGCAGCCCCCTCTTTTTGAGTGCCTTTTAAAATTCGATTTCTTTCTCTTTTTTATTGTGGCTATTAAACTTTATTTTCACACTTGTTATGACAGTTTTAGAGCATTTTAGAATAAGTGTTTCTGCCTATATAAAACCTTATCAACATTTTTGTTAGGAATTAGGTTAAACTTACAGGGAAATTGAGCAGTGTTCCTCCATGGTTCATTTCTTCTAAGTTGTAAAGTATCTACAGAGTTTGTGATATTCCCTTTTTTATCTTTTGATATCTTGGATCTGTAGTGACACCGTGTTCCATTCCTGACATTTGTAAACTGTGTTGTCTTTGTTTTACAAGGGTTTGTCAGTGACTGATCTTTTCAGAGAAACAGCTCTTGGTTCCCCTGGTCTTCACTGTTGTTTTGTACATTGATTTCTGCTCCTGGAGTCCTTTACATCTGCTTGTTGGGTTTTGTTTTGTCTCTGGGACCTGGGGCCAGGATAGGAACTTAGATGCTTGATTAAAAACTTTCCTTATTTTCTGATGTTTGCATTTTCCTACTGTAAGCTTCTCTCTTGGGGCTCCTTTAGACTTCCCACAAGTTTTGATAAATGCATTGCCTCCCCCACCACCCTTTGTGTTTTGTTTTTAATGCCTTTGGTTTATTTAGAGTATCCAAGTGATACTGGTTTCTAATTTGATTCTGTTAGTTTTTAATGACCTCGTTAGTCACCTTTCTTGACATGTGGACCATGGTGGTCATTTGAAGAGTATTGCCTGTTTAGGTGGAGTGCTCGAAACTTATCAATCAGTTAGATCTTGTTTGATAAAATTTGATTTCTTAACCTCGCTCTTTTAAATATGTATGGAAGTTTTGCCTGCATATAAGTCTGTGCACACAGACTAGAAGGCATCAGATCTCATGGAACTGGAGTCAATAAATGTTTGTGAGCTGTTATGTATGTGCTGGGAATCAAGCTTGGATCCTCTGGAAGAGCAGCTGCTGAGCCATCTCTAGCCTCTCATTTGTTTTTTAGACAGTTTCATGTGGCCTTGAATTCAATAAATATATTGTCCATGATGAACTTGTACTTCAGATATAACTGCCTCCACCTCCCAAGTACTGAGATTACAGGTGTGCTTCACCACACCCAGTTTATGGTGCTAAGGATTATACCCAGGGCTTTGTGCTACTTTGCAAACAAACTAAATTCATGGTCTTCCTGCATCCCCACTGCAAACTTCGTCTGAACTCCTACACTCTTGGTTCCTGATACTAGGTGGCATGCTGAGCCTGAGACTCTGGAAGCCTAGTTAGCTACTCCCTCCTTACTCACCTACTCTGTGGTTCAGTGCTTGTGTGCTCTGAAAGTGCTTTCCTTGGCTCCTTCTGCTCCAGGAAGCATTGCCCCGCTTTATTCACCCTGCAGCAGAATTGGCCTGCTTTGCCCTGCTGCAGCATTGTCCCTCAGCACCCTCTTTTCTAGTAAGTCTGTAGTGCTTTGAATTTATTCTCATGAAAATGTTCAAAACAGCTGCTTATTATTTTGTTTGTTTTTAGTTTTGTTAGAGACAGTCTCACTATGTAGTCCTTATTGGCCCAGAACATACCATCTCAGCCTCCCTGGTACCAGGATTAAAGGCAGTCACCACCATGCTTCAGTGCCTGTTGCCCGAATTTGCCTGAATTTGTCTCAAACTCAGAACCTTGTGCCTCAGCCTCTCCTAAGTACTGAGACTATGGATCTGTGCATTCATGTCTTTATTTTATTTGTTTGTTTGTTTGTTTGTTTATTTATGGTTTTTCAAGACAGGGTTTCTCTGTAGCTTTGTGCCTTTCCTAGAACTCACTTTGGAGACTAGGTTGGCCTCGAACTCAGAGATCCACCTGCCTCTGCCTCCCAAGTGCTGGGATTAAAGTCGTGCGCCACCACTGCCCATCATGTCTTTATTTTATTTTAGTTTTTTTTATTGTCATCACCTAAAGTGTGATCTGGTACATGGTAAGTGAAAAAAAAAAAAAGAAAGAAAGAAAGAAAGAGAAAAAGGAGAGGGAAAAGGAAACCCATGTACGGTGGCTCATGCCTACAATCTCAGCACTGGAGAGGCAGAGGCACACTCAGAAGAACAACCATAAGAGTGAAGGCAGCTGGTATGCACGGCAAATCTTGCCCTTCACCCTACACACACACACACACACACACACACACACACACACTCACACACTCACACTCATGAAGATGAACTGGGTATAGGAATATACATACCTACACACCTTTAATCCCAGCACTTGGGAGCAGAGGCAGGTGGATCTCCGAATTGGAGGTCAGCATGGTCTACAGAGCAAGTTTCAGGACAGCCGGAGCTACATAATAGAGAGAGCCTGTTTCAAAGAAGATGATGATGACCAGGTGTGCCTCGGTGGTAGGTCATTTTCCTGGCATGCATGAAACCTGTGATTCAGTCCCCAGCACTGCAAAAGAAAAAAGAAAAAAAAAATTAATAACCAAAATGATGAACTCTTTACTTGGGTTTGCTGATATTCTCAATGTATCAATGTATTTTTTTTTTCTTACAATAGGTGAAAAGCCTTTTGAATGTTCAAACTGTCATGAGCGGTTTGCTAGGAACAGCACTCTCAAATGCCACCTCACTGCCTGCCAAACCGGAGTAGGGGCGAAGAAGGGGAGGAAGAAGCTGTACGAGTGCCAGGTCTGTGCGGTGTGTTTTGTTCTCACAAAGTGCAGAGTAAATAGTCCTTGACTCACAAGGCTGACTTGAAGTCCTTGACTTGACAGCAGTGCAGAAAGCACTGTGTGCTCAACAGAAACCACTCTTGGAATTTTGAGATCTGACCTTTTCCTGAATCAGTGATATGCCCAGAAGAACATTCTCTCATGACACTGGGCAGCAGCACACCTCGGCTTCCAGTTAACGTGCAGTTACAGTAGTAAAAAAACTGATACTCTGATGGCTGACTCCAATAAGTGGCTTCAGAACAGCTGTGAATGTGGACAAAAACAAAATTGTAAAATTCTTCAACACTGAGGGGTTTTTGTTTTGTTTTTTTAACGTGTACAGCTCCTGAATGTGAACTTTGTAGGTGACAGTGCAGTGTCTAAGGGTTGACATGCCTGTTTGTGTGCTACTATAGTGTCTGGTAGGTTAGGTGCAGTAAATGCACTTTTGATACAACTTTGCAGTGGTGAACCACCATGCAACTCGGAGTATCATGAGCACATAGAACCTCGGAAAGACTTGGGAATAAAGAAAAAGCCATTTACTTTGTATGGGTTATTAGAGGTGGGGGCATGTTTTCCTTTTTTTGAGACAGGGTTTCTCTGACGGCTCTAGCTGCCCTGGAACTCACTCTGTAGACCAGGCTGGCCTCAAAGTCCCTGAGATCCACCTGCCACTGCCTCCCAAGTGCTGGGATTAAAGGCGTGCGCCATCACCGCCTGGCAGGGTATTAGAATATTTTTGTTGTTTGTTTTTATTCAACCCTAGATGATCAGTGTTAGTAATAATTGTCCAAAATAGCATTCTGAAACTACAGTAGTGTTTATGGATGTCCAAGTTTAAAAACAGTCTGTCATAGCCCAGGCTGGCCTCAAACTCACTGTGAAGTGAGGATGACCTTGAATTACGATCTTCTCTGTGCCACCACATCTGGTTTTTTGGAATAATTGGTTTGGGTGTTTCTATTCATTTACTTATTGGCGTGAAGGTCGGGGACAATTTGCAGGAGTTTATCCTCTTTGCTCCCTGTGGGCCCCAGAGATGAACCTCAGATGCCCAGACTTGGTGGCAAACACCTTTACCATTGAGCTGTCTCACCTGCCACCTGCCCACACCCACAGTTAGTCGGTCTCCCCCCCCCCCCCCCCCCCCCCCCGACACAGGGTTTCTCTCTGTAGCTTTGGAGCATGTCCCGGACTAGCTCTGTAGCCCAGGCTGGCCTCGAACTCACAGAGATCCACCTGCCTCTGCCTCCTGAGTGCTGGGATTATAGGCATGCGCCACCACCGCCCGGCCCAGTTAGTCATTCTTAACCATAGGAACAATCATTAGCATCTGGAAGAGGGACAGAGAAAGCAGACAAGATATAACTGTGTCTTCCATGATTAGTATTTTTTTTTTGTCCCAAATAATGTAGTGGGTCTAAATCTTGAAACTGTAGGGGAAACGATGTTATGGTTACTTTATATTTGATATTTAATGGGGGCAAATGCTGAAATGTTTCCAGAATGTATGGGCTGAGAGAACAAACGAAACCAAGTGTGTGAAGTAACACTGGAAACTATATTCAAAATGTTGTTGTAATGCTCAATTTACCAGGATGGGTGGTGGTGTATTGTGGAGGTTTTGTTTGTTTTTCAGTACTGCGCATTGATTAAACCCAGGGCATCCCGTATGTTAAGCAAATACTCTTACTACTAAGCTGTGCATTCAGCCCATGCAGTATAGTCTTTGTGGTTTTTTCCCTTTTGGTCATTGTTTGTTAATGCTCAGGATTAGAGCCGGGGTAGTGCCTTGTTTGGGCTTGGCAGGTTCTTCACTTAGCTAACTTCAACGCCTTAGTATATTTTATGGAGGATAATGTGTTCACATTTACTTCAGTTTGATTGTAAGTATTAACATACTCTACTCTTTGGTGATTTCAGGTCTGTAACAGTGTGTTTAACAGCTGGGACCAGTTCAAAGATCACTTGGTAATACACACTGGAGATAAACCCAACCATTGTACTCTGTGTGACTTGTGGTTTATGCAGGGAAATGAATTAAGGAGGCATCTTAGTGATGCCCATAATATTTCAGAACGTATAGTGACTGAAGAGGTTCTTTCAGTGGAAACCCATGTACAGACTGAACCAGTGACGTCAATGACTATTATAGAACAAGTTGGGAAGGTGCATGTATTACCACTGCTTCAGGTCCAGGTGGATTCAGCACAAGTGACTGTGGAACAGGTCCATCCAGATCTGCTCCAGGACGGCCAAGTGCACGATTCACACATGAATGAGCTTCCAGAGCAGGTCCAAGTGAGTTACCTGGAAGTGGGTCGGATTCAGACTGAAGAAGGCACGGAAGTGCACGTGGAGGAGCTGCACGTCGAACGGGTAAACCAGATGCCGGTTGAAGTACAAACTGAGCTTCTAGAAGCTGACTTGGATCACATGACCCCCGAAATCATGAGCCAAGAGGAGAGCGAGCCTAGCCATGCAGATGCTGCTGAGGCTGCCATGGAAGATCACGAAGATGCTGAGGGGTTGGAGACCACACCAGGAGAGTGTTCCCAAGCTGGAGAAGCAGAGGATGACAGGACATCTGTGCCAGTGTTAGAATGAGAAAACAATTATAGTTTTAAATTTACATGTGGGGTAAACTGATGGGCAGTGTGACCTTAAGCTATCAGATAAGTGGACCAAAGTTATACTATTTCCTGTTGTGCTGAACTGTTTCTGTGGAAACAGACTGATGTCCTTCCTTCCACTTAATGCCACAGAGTGGGGATATTTCTCATAATGAGTGAGAGCTTTGAGAAGTATATTTCTGGTAACTTAAATGAATTATATTCTTATTATATAGTTGGGTACGAATGCATCTATTTTCATTGTGGTAAGGGTCTCTGTATTCTCTCCCCCAGGTCATGTCCTTCCTTGAATTCTTTGCATATTATAAAACCTTACATAAACCATTAGAATACGTCTCTTTGTATTCTAATGCATGTTAGGAAATCGCGTATGTAGGCAACACAAGGCTGCATGAGGGACGTGCATTGTTACTGTGCAGTTAACATTGGGGTCTGGCTGGCTTTATTTTGAACAACCTTCTTGTCTGTCCAGTGGTTGCAAACGCTGTCTTCAAAACAATTGGTAGTGGCAGAATTTCTAGAATGTAAAAAAACAAAACAAAACAAAACAAAAACAAAAAAAAAACACCCTTGTGCCTTTTCAAAACCAGCAAAACTTCGGTAAAACATCTCTGGTTCTTTAAAAGTTGTGTTTTAAGGAGCAGTGTAAACTGCTCTGGTACTTGGTGTTTTTGCTTAAGGACAACTACCAATTCTTTTTCCTTTAAGTTACATTGAAAAATTTTTCATTTAATGACAGCTGAAGGGCCATTTTCAATTGGAAAAATTCATTTACATCTGTGGTAAACTTTACTTTGATGAGAAGTTGCACTAATATTTTATTACCAGATAAAAAAAAACCAGATCAGCATCATTTTAAAATTAATGTATTTAAAATAAAGTACAGAGGAAAAGTATGGATATAATATGTCAGGCTTTGTTTTGAATGGAATCTTTTCCCCCAATCCTTAATGTAAAGATTTTGTGCTATAACTTTTAAAGCCACACAAATAAGAGAGCTAAACTGTGGATTTAAAAGTAGGCGTGTAAATATTTTTAATCAGTGTTACTTGGAAAATAAAAATATAACAACCACAAAATCAATATGCTATTTTCTTTACCTATTAAATACTGGGAGATATTTACATTTTAAAGTAAACTTTAAAATTATGTGTTCGTGACTCTTTTTTCTTTTTAATTATTTTGTTATTGTTTTATGCGTGCGGGTGCTTTGCTTGTATGTATGTGCACCAAGTGCATGCCTGGTACTTCCAGAAGCCAGAAGATTCTTGGAACTGGAGTTAGAGATGGCTGTGAGCTGCCGCATGGGTACTGGGAATCAAACCTGGGTCCCCTGGAAGAACAGCCAGCATTCTTAACTACTGAGCCATCCCACTGATCTTTTTTTTTTTTTTTTTAAGATTTATTTATTATGTACACAGTATTCTGCCTGCACGTGTCCCTACAGGCCAGAAGAGGGCACCAGATCTCATTACAAATGGTTGTGAGCCACCTGTGGTTGCTGGGAATTGAACTCAGGACCTCTGGAAGAGCAGTCTCTTAACCACTGAGCCATCGCTCCAGCCCCCTTTTGATCTTTTTAATTACCAGTTTGGTTGGAGATACTTCGTGTGTTTTTATGACTGTAGTAACATGGCTCATCAATGAATTAAGATAGAAGATTGTTAGTACATACTTCCTAACCCAAGAATTAGCTACAAAGGCAAAGACACAAGTTATTTGTAGTTCTTAACTTGTAGCACAACAGGAAGTGGTATTCTTTTTTAGTGGTGCCTATTTTTTTTTTAAATTATTTTATTTATTTATTTTCGAGACAGGGTTTCTCCATAGCTTTGGAGCCTTTCCTGGAACTCACTTTGTAGCCCAGGTTGGCCTCAAATTCACAGAGATCTGCCTGGCTCTTCCTCCCGAGTGCTGGGATTAAAGGCGTGCGCCACCAACGCCCGGCTTAAGTGTAAGTTTAAGTTCAAGTAATACTTTTGTTAATCATGGCATGAAATGGTAACACATCACAAAGTATATTGAAGAGGTGTTTTATGTCACTCAAGTTGACAGATTAAGATAGGAATATGAAAGTTGTTTGTTTATATTAAACTCAAAACAGGTAGTAGGGACTTAAGTGTGTTTGCTGTGTTTGGCAGTTGAGTACCTTTTACAAATTTCATATTTTCTTTGAAGTTAGAAAACCTTGAAGTTATAACAACCTGTGTTTTAGGATGACCTGTGGGTGTGGGTATATGTTTTAGCCCTGGCAGATCATGATCTCAAACATGTAAATTACCAACTTAGAGTGTCTAGCAAAGTATGAGTGTTGTAAGCAGTAAGCCAAGGTATGGAAGTTTAAGCACAGTCCTCTTTCAAGAGTTATGATCACAAAGTAGAGATCAGAGGCAAAGGCATTTCAAAGTGTTAAAAAAAAATATCCCTTGAGTTTCCGTATTTGACACACAAGAGGGCCAGCTAGAACTCACATTCCTTTTCCCAAAAGGCTGGCATGTTCAGGATGCAGCTGGATTTGACTGGAAACATAGAGGAAAACAGCTCACTAGGACTGAACTGTTGAATGAATAATGCTTTGTAGTTGGCAGAATATTTTGCATGTAACAAGCTCTTAAAAACAAACACAGCCGGGCAGTGGTGGCGCACGCCTTTAATCCCAGCACTCGGGAGGCTGAGCCAGGCCGATCTCTGTGAGTTCCAGTCCAGCCTGGGCTACCAAGTGAGTTCCAGGAAAAAGGCGCAAAGCTACACAGAGAAACCCTGTCTGGAAAAACAAAAACAAACAAAGAAATACATATTTGCTCCAAGTAGTAAACTGGGTACTTAATCCTAGACTGTTTTTCCACTCAGTTCCCACTGCAGCCTTAAGCTTAGGTCTCGAATATGGTAGCAGATCAATGTTTTGCATTATAGAGCTTATGTCCCCCTACTCATTGAACAGCAGTTCACACACCAACCAAGTAGGCGTCCAGCAATTCAGTTCTGATTACCCGGACTCAGAGCACAGTCCCCCAAATTAAACGTTTTACATTTAATTTACGTCTTCAGACTAATGTGAGTTGTCTGAAGTGACAGTGTGTTCAATTGAAAACAGTCACACTGCCCTCCCTTCACACTGACACAAATAGAGACAACTGACTCTAAGCATTCATGCTCAGCCAACTGTGAATCGGGTGTTTCCGTGAACCCCGCCCAAAAGTTCAGTAGTGCCTAAAACACCCCAGGAGCCAAGAAACATATGCAATATGGTAAAGGATGCAGCTCAGGAACAGAAAAGATGAATAATTAGAGTGAGGATGTGGAGTTTTGTGTTCTGCTTGCCTCCTCCAGCATACTGATGCCTTCACCAACCTCTGAGCTCCCTTATCTGAAGCTTCCAGAACTTGGGCTGATACAGTTATCCATCTTTGGTACCTGAACCTATCTGTAGTCCCTCTGCTTCCTCAGGGGGTCTGAGTGAGGCTGATAGTTTGGCTGCTGTTACAATCGGCTCCTCTGATGACCTCAGCATGGTCCCCTGCCAGTAGTCAGTTCACTAGTACAGGCTGCTAAGGCCAAAGGGTTATTCTAAGTTCAGAAGACTTTTCTACAGTAGATTTTAATTTATATCTGCAGGTTAGTGTGAGTTGTCTTTAGTGACAATGTGAGGTCATTAAGGAGTTCCCTTGAAAGTAGACTTATAACTGATGTGGGTGGGAAATGAAAGGTTAGCCTTTGAAGTCATTAACGCTAACACTGTGTTAATTAGATTTGGAGAAAGAGACCTAGGTAAAATGTATGTCGTGTGTAATGTGCTCAACTGTGCTGTAGCTCTTAACAAAACTTGTCATAAAGGAAGGACTCAAGTGAGAATCGGTGCCTGACTAAACCTGCTCGCCAGCAATTAATGAAATCCTTTCGTGAGAAGCCTAGAAGTGTGTTGCTCTAAAAAGAAGCAGCTCTCTTATAGCCAGAATTTAAAAAGGAAGGAAGGAAGCATCACAAGAATGATATGAAATGAGTTGGGCAGGTTTAGGCACAGGGGTCCCAAAAGCTAACTGTCCTTATTCTTGTTGGCCAGAAGCTAGAAATGTTCTTGGTTCTGTCCTGACCAGAGACCAGGAATACAGAAAGGAGTTCTGGTTTCTTGTTACCCTGCTTTCTTAAATGGGCACTTCTGCCTGGAAGCCATGTTTGAGTGTGTGACTGGCGAGCAGCTTTGGAACTGGGTCTCTGGGTTTTCATGGTGGGAATGGGTTACGCTATTTCCCAGTTTCTGCCTGTCCTTGAGAGGATTTTAAGGTCTCAGCTCTTGAGGGGATGTCAGGTGGCTAGATAGGGATTAGTGGCCTTGGAAGCCTTTGAGGACAGACCCCTCCCTCGCAGTTCGCAACCCCACTTCCCATTCCCCTGCCAACATTAGGGAGGAAATCATGATTGCCCCTTCCTAGGCTTCCTAGAAAGGGAGATACCGCTGGCTCTGTCAGGAAACATGGCCTGATCTGCTGCTCTAAAGAGGAGAGCGTTGCTATTGCCTCCAGGTGAGCCTGGCAGTCGCTTGTTCAGAAACCCGCTCCAAGGAAATCTGATTCACCTGGAATCTCGCTAGAGATGGGAGGAATAGCCCATATCCCCTTCACAGCCGACCCCTTGGTGCACCTGCTTACACAGCTTACACCTCATGGTGGCGCTGCTAAGCCTCTGGTTTTTAGGGTTCTAACCCAGAAAAGTGTAACTTCTTTTCATCTTTCTTTTGGATATTGACCCAAAGCCAAAGTATGTTCTCCTGGCATTCTGGGCTTTCTCTAAAGTCCTCTCCACAGTGGAGCTGCTTGCCAGCTTCCATTGCTAAGCATGCCAGATTTCTCACACCTAAACTCAAAAGACACGGCGGCTTCTCTCTTTTCCAACTCCCTTGTCCCGGCAGCTGCTGAGAATTACAAACTCTAATAAAATTGTCTCTTTAAGCTATTTAGCAGGACTAAGAACTCAAAAGGGAAGCTTGGTTTCCCTGCAACAATGATCAGCATGTTGAAGAAAAGTGTGAGAGCTTGGGGGTACAGCTCCATGATAAGAGTGCTTGCCTCGTATGCTGAAAGGTCCTGAGTTCAATCCCCCAGTTCAGAAATAAAGAGAAGCTTGAAGTATAGTCACTACAACAGGGAGGATGCAAACAACTCAAATTTTATAGTAATTAGCATGCCCTGTTCTCATTACCAGGGTTTCTCTATTTTTTTTTGTAACTTGTATTTTAATTTTAGGAAGAAATCTCAGTGTTAACCATTAAGAAGTAAATCAATACTAGAAGTCTGGGCAGCTCAAGCAAACACCCAGGGTTGGGGAGATTGATCACTCAGCAGGTAGAGTGCTTACTGCTCAAATACCTGAGCTTAGATTCCCACACCTCCTCGTAAAAAGCCAGGCATGGCAGCATGTCCTGTCATCCCAGTTCTGAGACAGACAGGAACATCCCAGGGGCGTGCCTAGCCAGCCTTTCCAGCGGAACTGGAGCTCCAGAGTAGATGGGGAACGCTGTCTCAATAAGGTGGAGCGTTATTGAGAACACCCACCACTGATCTCTGGCCTCCTCATTTACGTACACCACCCCTCACAAAACATTTTTTTTTTTAGATTTATTTATTTATTTATTACGTACACAGAAGAGGGCGCCAGATCTCATTACAGATGGCTGTGAGCTACTATGTGGGTGCTGGGAATTGAACTCAGGACCTCTGGAAGAGCAGGCAGTGCTCTTAACCTCTGAACCATCTCTCCAGCCCAGAAAACATTTTTAAAATAAAAGAATTCCTAAAATATCAGTAGAATTAAAGATAACAGAGTTAGTGACCTCTTAGTCACTGATGTCCTCAACTGTTTCTTTTTGTGGTTGTTGAACTACATTTGCTAAAGTAAAAGTCACAAGGTTTAGGATGAGAAGAAAAAAAAAAACACCCCAAACTCATCAATCAGAAATAATTTGTTGCCAGGTGGCGGCAGCGGCGGCGGCGGCGGCGGCGGCGTACGCCTTTAATTCCAGCACTTGAGAGGCAAAGGCAGGCAGATCTCTGAGTTCAAGGCCAGCTTGATCTAAAGAGCGAGTTCCAGGACAGCCAGGGCTACACAGAGACCTTATATTGAAAAAAAAGGAGGAGTCCCTCTTGTAATTTGTTATCATTAGGTGAAAATCATTCCAGATATCTCTGGGAGAAGGAGGGAAGAGAACAGGGGAGAACTTTGTAGAAATAGGATTACTGCAATTGTTTGAATTCTTTCAGTTGAATTTTGCTTGGATTTGACTATCGCAAAACGAAAAACAGGGCTGGCAAGATGGCTCAGCCTGGTCACCTGAGTCCAGTCCTCAGGAACTACCTAGTCTATTGATGAAGAGAACTGACCCCTACAAGCTACCCTTTAACTTCCATGTGCATACCATGGCACGCAGAACTGCTGCTCCCCAAATAAGCAAAATTAATTAAATTTTTAAAGAAACAAAATTATGGTACACTTCAGACAAATGCCTCATTACTACAGCAGTGCTAGGGGGTTTTTGTTTGTTTGTTTGTTTGTTTTCAAGATAGGGCCTCTCCTTATAGCCTTGGCTGGCCTGGAACTTGCTCTGTAAACTAGGCAGGTCTTGAACTCACAGAGATCAGCCTGCCCCTGCCTCTGGAGTGCTGAGATTAAAGTCATGCCCCATCACGCCTGGCCCACTATTCTTAAAAGGTTCTTGTAAAGTTAAAGAACAAACAACATTCATAAATACCAATTCTTATGAAAAAGTGATTCAGTCCTACACCTCAGTTATCTCCCTTCTGCGAAAGTACAGAAGTAGGCTCTTGGACACTTCCCTCCTGGGTTTAGCTCTATTTCCATTCTCCAAGTACTAAAGGCTGCCAGGCTGGACGGCTGATTAGCTATGAGTCAAGTGATAATTAGAGAAAGAGAAGATGCATATGAAGCAGTTATCTAGAATGTCACACAAAGACAAAAGGTCACAGAAGACACGACAGAAGGAGAGGATCTGGGACATCTCATGTCCACCAGCAGATTCTGAGAGGGGGAAAAAAAAAACTGGGAAGGGATCTGATAAATGTTCACATCTGCCAGGTGGTGGTGGCACACGCCTTTAATCCCAGCACTCCGGAGGCAGAGGCAGGCGGATCTCTGTGAGTTCCAGGCCAGCCTGGACTACAGAGTGAGTTCCAGGAAAGGCACAAAACTACACAGAGAAACCCTGTCTCGAAAAACAACAACAAAAACAAAATGTTCACGTCCCCCACCCCCAGTTCATGCATTGAAATCACAGTTCCTAGTTTGCTGGTATTAGGAGAAGGGCCTCTGGGAGATAATTAGGTCATTAGTGTAAAGCTAATCTTGTACACAAGAGTAAAGCTAAACATGAGACTGCAGCATACTCTTTGGACTGCCTCTGAGGATTCAATGAGAAGCTGGTAGTCTGCAGCCCATTAAATTGCCGTTTCCAGAACTTGGTCATGTTGGCACCTTTAGCTCAGACGACTAACTGCAGAGCTGTTGATAAGAACATGTCTAAGGCAATTGATTATACAGCCCAACTAAGACAATATTGTTTTGTTTTTTAAGATTTACTTATTTATTATGTATACAGAATATATGACTGCAGGCCAGAAGAGGGCGCCAGAATCTTCATTACAGATGGTTGTGAGCCAGCATGTGGTTGCTGGGAATTGAACTCAGGACCTCTTTTGCAGGCAGTGCTCTTATCCTCTGAGCCATCTCTCCAGCCCGACAGTATTGTTTCCATTCAAAGACACTGTTGAATTTTGTAATTTCTCAGATTTGGGTTGTACCCGAAATCTGAAACAAGATTTCTTTTGAGCTTCAGATTTCACTATGTAATAATAGTTTACAGTCTTAAAGGAGAAGTCCACAATCTCTTCTAAGATTGGTCAAGTGTCACCAAAGAGGGAAGGAGGAAGGAAAACC
The DNA here is from genome assembly GCF_903995425.1 of Onychomys torridus. Lineage (NCBI taxonomy): Eukaryota > Metazoa > Chordata > Mammalia > Rodentia > Cricetidae > Onychomys > Onychomys torridus. The sequence continues at coordinate 42,890,116 of NC_050457.1, read as the reverse complement.
AGAGGTGGGGATGCCCCCAAAATGGCCGGGTTCAAATTCAGTATGGGTGTGGTGTCCTGGGTGACTTAAAAACAGGAAAATGGGAGTAGAATGGCCCTATCTCTCCTTGACTAACAAGCGCACAAACAAGTAGAGAGCATTCTGAACACACCTTGATCCCAGCTCCTTGGACACTGGTGAAATTAGCCCACTTAGCCATTTTCCCCATCCCCCACTTCCCAAGCTTCCTGACCAGATTAGTAAAATGTAGTTCTCTGTTGCCAGCAATGTTATCTCATCAGTTCTCCCAGTTCTGAGATTACAGACAGGAACTGGAGCTAAGGGATGCTTGACATCAAAGGTAAAGAGTAGAGCTGGGGGCTGGAGCGATGGCTCCGAGGTTAAGAGCACTGACTGCTCTTCCAGAGGTCCTGAGTTCAAGTCCCAGCAACCACATGGTGGCTCACAACCATCTGTAATGAGATCTGGTGCCCTCTTCTGTGTACATAATAAATAAATCTTTAAAAAAAAAAAAATAGTGTTAGGGCTGGGTGGAGGTGGCGCACGCCTCTAATCCCAGTACTCGGAAGGCAGAGGCAGGCGGATCTCTGTGAGTTCGAGGCCAGCCTGGTCTACAGAGTGAGATCCAGGACAGGCACCAAAACTACACAGAGAAACCCTGTCTCAAAAAAAAAAAAAAAAAAAAGAAAGAAAGAAAGAAAGAAAGAAAAAGAGGAAAGCTAGACGACAAGACACAGTTTTATGACCCTGAAGGCTGACCTTTTAACCATAGTCAGTATTTCTAAAAGCAAAGCCCAGGTGTCTCATACTTTAGCATCATCCGTGTTCAAGCTGACAAAGGGAAGAAAGGGTCACAAACCACATTTCTTTTGTATTCTGTGTGAGGATGTCAGAAACCCTAGAGATGGGATTATGGACACATATGAGCTGCCATGTGGTTGCTGGGAACTGAACTCAGGTCCTCTGGAAGAGCAGCCAGTGCTCTTAACCACTGAGCCATCTCTCCAGCCCCTAGAAACCACATTTCACTGAGCTTCCCAGGAGTCATGGACCTGCCTACACTGACAACAGGGGCTTAGTTTCATAAACTCTCTTGAAAACTATTTTTCTAGCAAATATTTTTATGAAGGATATGCCCATTACAGAAAAAGAAGAGAAGAATCCTGGGAGAGGTTGAGAAGAACTTTCAGGTCACTGGCAAATCCCGGCAGCCAGGTGCATTTCCAGACACACATCAAAGACTTGTGTTTTGTCTTTCAAACTGCGCCTCACCCACTATGTACAAAATACAGCCTGAATTTCCTAAAGGCTGGGTGTGGTGGCGCATGCCTGTAACCCCAAATCTTTGGGAGACCAAGGCTGGAGGATTTCCTTGAGTTCAAGTCCAGCCTGTATCACACACCGAGAAGCTATCTTAAAAAAAGAAAAAGTCAGAGATCTGCGTATTGCTGCAGCGTAATCACCCTACTATTGAACAGACTTTGGTAGAAGAAAACATTTTTCTTCAAGTTAAGGGAATCAAATGTGTTCCCCTGTTCTGTAGCTAAGGAATCCCAGAGTGCCAAGGGAAGAGACTGATTTGGAAAGAGGAGACGCTAGCATGACAGACAGCTCAAGGAACATTGAGAACGCAAGGGGCGGTGGAGCGCAGTCTCGCGAGCACAACTGAGAAGCAGTTTCTGACCGATTCTACGTTCGCCTTGCTCTGTGGGAGCATGGGGTGAGGGTTTTGCCACTGTGCCTGTAGGTCTGGCCTGGGATTTGAGGGTCTAGGTTTCTATACAATTTTTCCATTAAAAATGTTATCCTGTGTGGGCGGTGGTGGTGGCGCACACCTTTAATCCCAGCACTCGGGAAGCAGAGAACTCTGTGAGTTCGAGGCCAGTCTGGGCTACAGAGTAAGATCCAGGAAAGGCGCAAAGCTACACAGAGAAACCCTGTCTCGAAAAAAAAAAAAAAGTTATCCCGTGTACTGGCATGTTTCAAGACTCAAAGCGGCCCGTCAAATCTTATTTTTTTTAAATGTGATACTTTATCTTTCATTTTATTGTTTTTAAAAGAAAACAGGCTGGTGGCAGCATGCAGTACTTTAAGAATCCTAGTTTTGTAGGCAGAGAACCCTTATCCTCCAGCAGCGGATTAGAGGGCTGTGGACAAGCAGTCTTTCGGGGTCTTGGCTTCCCTGCGCATGGCCAGTGCGTGGAGCTGTCCAAGGTTTTTCTGTCTTGGCCATACTGTTTCTGACCTTTTTAAGGAGCACACTGGAGGCAGAGAGGCAGGAAGGAAAGGCCTTCACTAAATCTGGAGTCCCGGCCCCAGCATCGTGCAGCTTCGGGATGTCGAGTGAATTCTTTGTCAAGTGAGTACTATGTCTGTCTTAGCTTCAGTTTCTTTTTCTGCTAAAACAGGACGATATATCAGAACCTAACTCAGATTGGTGTGAGGTGCTAACCTGTAAAATCATTTAACTCAGTGTCTGGCAAATAGGAAAAAAAAAAACAAAAACTTCCGGTCCCCCAATTTCTGCCTCATAAGGATTTTAGATGTAGATTGTTTTGGTTCTTGTAATTTTGCCCTGACATTCAGGAATACTAGGGGTGGGCAGTAAGAGCACTTGGACAAACTGCTCAAAGAACTGAACTTTAAGACTCCTAGGTCTGGCTTGGCCATTAAACCGTGTGTGAGACTCTTGCTAAGCTGACTGATTTTTTCTGAACTCGGTTTCCTCCTCTATTAAATCAAGCATTTTAACTCCAGGAGTTATCGTCTACGTTCTGTGGCCCCCGAGTCAAATTCCCAGCTCTGCACTCAATCCAGTCACTTGGCGTCCTTGTTTATAAACTAGAGAAATAGTATTTGACACCCACCAGCAACTAGCGTATCACAGCTGGGAGTAGACAGGCGACAGGGGGGGCCAGGACGAAGCTGCACCAAGAGAATTAGGCCTGCCGTGTACAAGGGATCCAGGCAGAGGGTGACAGGAGCGCTTCTTTCTGCAGAGCTTAAGCCCTGCCAGACTCACCCGGAGGAGCTGTCTGTCGTGCGGTGCTTTGCTGGAAGCCCCTGCTCTGTTGGAAGGATTACAGGACTGTGTCACGAGTCATTTAGAGGCAAGGAATGGGAAGGCTGGGTCGAGAGCGCGCAGGAGCTGTTTCGGCAAGGTGTTTCCGTTGACTCGCTTTCTGCTGTGTCTCCGCTTCCCATCCCTCGCTCTAGGAGGGATCCACTGTGCACCAGGCCCGAACCCCCTCCCGGAAAGTCTGCAGTGGGTGTCTTCCCCCCCCCCCCCCCCCCCGTCCTACGCCCCGCCGCCACACAACTACACACTCCCCATCCTTCCGCTCCTCCCTCCTGGCTGCCATAGAAACCAGCCTGGCAGGTCCAGGCCCGCGACGCACGGCGGTGGCCATCCAGTCTCCTTTCCCGGCTCCCCAGAGCCAGCCCTCGGCTCGGGATTGGTCCTGTTCTGGACGCCGAGGAGCACTGGACTCTGGTGGCGGAGCCTGGAACCCACAGGCAGCGGGCTTTGCCACGGCCCTGGGGGTCAGATCTGCTGCTCATCACAGCTCGCAGAGCCTTAGGAGAGACCCAGACGTCTGCGCCCGGGGACACCCAGGAAGGAGCCTGCTCCAGCGTCTGCCACTCTGCGCGCCTAGCCCGGCCGGCACAGCGAGCTCCCTAGGCGGCCTCCCGACTGAGGTAAGCGTGGGGCTCGGAGCCAGCGCTGGGGTCAGGCGAGCCTGGCCAGCCCCCAGGCTGCAGATGTGCGTGGTTAGAAAGAGGCACTTCTCCAGGACCGCAAGGGAGAAAGGGAGACACGAGTTCTGATCCGCGGTGGCGGTGAAGTGGGGTTAGGGAGAAGGTTAAGCGCTCCTGGGGACGTCCTCCGGGTCAATCAGCAAAGCTGAAGATGGGGACATTGGCACCAGGGTCTGGGCGCTGGCGTGCACCCCTCTGTGGGTACGGTGCGGTCACCCGTGTCTGTGTGCGTGCCCACACGTGAGCCAGAGGGCAGCCGAGCGCCTCCCGTGCGCACGCCGGTTCTCTGGCCCGCAGGCGCCAGCCCGCAGGCGCCAGCCCGCATCTGGAAGTTTGTGACTAGGGCTGAGCACCTGTGTGACCTGGGTTAGCCGTGGACCCAACTTCTCACCGGTGTGCCCCGGGGAAGGGGGTGGCACGAATCCTCAAGGACACCACGCACCGGAATCCTCCCCTAGAGAATGGTGTTGTGGGAAGATCCAACAAACTTCATTGCTCTTCCCGGGTATCTCTCCAGGATAGATTGTCACAATGGAGGTAGAGGACTTGAAAGTCCAGTCGGGAAGGGATCTCAACAGAGTCCGATGGAGAAGCCAAGAGATCGATTTTTCCCCCCTTTTCCTCTCCTCTTCCTCCTCTCTTCCCTCTTCCTCACCCTTACTCTCCTCCCTTTTCCAGGTTCCCCCACTCCGGAGTGTAGACAAGAGGGCTCTATGCTACACCCACCCTCCCCCACCCCATCTCAAAATAAGGACGAATGAATCACATTCTAAATGTTCATCGTGTAATTCAGACAAGTTTGGAGATTAAACAAATTGCATTTGCACTATGGGGCCTGGGGCATCCAAAGGAAACAAACAAAACCAGACGAACAAAAAATGCGTTCCAAGATACGATTTCAAACGGGAATGTAAAACCGGTTATTTGTTTGTCGTAAAAGGAATAAAAAAAAAATGTTTGAAAATCCGTATACACAGTTTGCATCCTCAGTGTGATTCACAGAAGCACTTCAGGAGATGGTTTCTGTTAGTGTTGCAAAAGCCCTTCTCATTTTGGTTGCCATGGTAACTAAAGAAGGCGCCCTGCACTTCTAGAGAGGCTGCCTGGCTGGAACCAGGAACTGTTCCTAAAGGGAACACGTCCCCTCCGGTCGCCACGGCAATAACCGAATTCATAAAAAGATATGTTTCTTTTCCTTGGAGTAGTTAAACTGGACGCCATGTTTTTGTGGGGTGTAAGTGTTTTTTTGTTTTTGTTTTTTCCCCTTCAAATTTCAGTTTGTGCTTCAGACCTTTCCCTCTCAGACAGTAAGAGTAAACACTGCCCTCCAGCAAGTCAAATGGCCATCGCTCCCGAGGGTCCGGTTCTCTTCCCACACTAACAGAAGACAGGAGCTGTTTGATGTTCAAGGAATCCTGGCCTGGGTTCAGACTGCCCTTGGTATTTAGCAGTTAAATTTGGAATTCTAATTAGCTTTCTAATTAGTAGCCGGAGAATGTAGGTGGGGGGCCTGGCATTGGCTCCTGGGGGGAAAGCGGAGCCCTGCCCTCCACAGATTGGTGTTTGGTGGGCTGTCGAATGTGCTTAGTAAAGCTCTCGTGCATTTATTTTTGGACTGACCACTATTAAGTGGTAAGCCTGGAAAAACTTTCAAGAAAGGCCTTTTTCTGTTAGGGAGAAATGTGGCTGGGGCTTTGGGCTGAAGTGTGTGCTGTTCCTTACTTAAGCTGCATTTAAAATAAAGACAGGTTTGTATGAACCTAAATTTCCCAGCCATGATTACAAATAGGTTATAGAACTCTACCACCTCATTTAGCCTTAGGGTTTTAGTTTAGAAAGATTAATTTGGGACATTCAGTGGTACCTCACTTAACACTTTCATCAGCAAATGTCAGTGCCTTTCAAGATATAATTCTTCAACAGCTATGATTTCTTTGATTTCTAGGCACCCATCTCACACATTGGTAGCATATGAATGGAATTTTGTTTTGTTTTGTTTGTTTTTTGAGGCAGGGTTTCTCTGTAGCTTTGGAGCCTGTCCTGGACTAGCTCTGTAGACCAGGCTGGCCTCAAACTCACAGAGATCCATCTGCCTCTGCCTCCCGAGTGTTGGGATGACAGGCGTGTGCCACCACTGCCCGGCATGGATGGAAATTTTGAAAGCGTCTAGACTTACGGTATTAAAAGGGGAAATACAAAGAGTATGTCTGAGTAAAGTCATGCTTCCAGCCACATACAGAGTGCCATTTGGGGGACCTTAAAATATAGATTTAAAGCCGGGTGGTTGTGGTGAAGGCCTTCAATCTCAGCCCTGGGGAGGCAGTGGCAGGCGGATCTCTGTGAGCTTGAGGCCAGCAAAGGCTACAGAGTGAGTTCCAGGAAAGGTGCAAAGCTACACAGAGAAACCCTGTCTCAATGGCCCCAAAGTATATATATATAACTTAAATTCAGCTTCAACCTGTACTTCTCTAGGGTTAAAGAACCTTCATGAATTGTCTGATTTTCTAGAATTGGTTATAAATCTCAGAAGAACACATTCAGTCAACAGCTGAAATGAAGTCCAGTTTAGTTCTTAAATTGCCTTGAATAGCTTCAACCTTAGCTCAGCCACTGCAATACGGAATATCGACCAGTTGTACGGGGTAGGGGGGGGAAGGGGCAAGTTGCCGTCAAAAGACAAGTGATTTCAGCTAGCCACCTGGGATAATGAAACAAAAATGTAAGTCACTTAGCAGGCTTATGAAGATGGGTATCAGTCAAGACTTAAAGGAAATTAGGGTGAGAGGGAGACGGAGCGGGTGGTGGAGGAGTTCAGGGCAGGGGAAAGAGAAAATCTGTAAGGAAAGCCTTACGTGAGGAGAAAGCAGATCAGGACAAAGTGAGTGGAAGAGAACATTGAGGATAAGGAGGGACACACACAAGGAAAGCCATGCTGCAGAACCAGAATCCAAAAAGCATTCTGCTCTTCGTTCTGGACTAGAGCATCGACACTAAAAAGAAAAGACTTATTTTATTTTTACTTCCGTGTTTGTTTGGGTCGAGTGTGTGTGCATGTGAGTGCAGGTGCCCAAAGGGGTCAGTTGCCCTAGAGCTGCTGCTGTGAGCCTCCTGTTGCCCTAGAGCTGCTGCTGTGAGCCTCCTGATGTGGGTATAGGAACTGAACTTGGATCCTCTGGAAGGGCAGTCTGTGCTCTTAACCACTGTGCCATGTCTCCAGCTGCTTCTGCTGGCACTTTCTAAACAAGGGCTAGGTACCCTCTTTAGCAGAAAGAAGTCCTGTGACTTGCTCAGAGAATCCCTGGGGATCTAGAGTGCCCGGGGAAGGGTAGTTCATTTTGCTCCCTGTTACAGTGATGTTCAAGGCTGCAGCTTTCTCTCCTCTGGGTCTGTTGAGCTAGATGCCCACTAGACCAATCTTTAGACACCAGGAAACTTTCTACTTATTATTAGCTAGAATCATTTTGTTGAGAGAATTTATAGACACACTTTCATTATGTGATTGCAAATTCTTTTTTTAACTTTCGAAATAATGTTGAATTTGTCATCAAAATAATATGTTCATTTAATTTTAATCATTTAAACCACATTAAAAGATTGTAATAATAACATTTATACTCCCCAAATATAATCACTGTAGTTTTTAGCAGTTTGGTCACTTACCTTCCTATATCCTCTTGTGTTGCTTGGTTTTGATTTAACAGTTTTTGACATAGTCTACTGAGTTACTCTTATTATGGGTAAGGATTTAATCCTCTTGCTGTACACCTTCCAACTCACTTCCTCCATTTTTTTGCGATATATTCTGTAGATGAAACTCAACTACATCCTCATTAGTAAAACCTTTATCTGATGACAGCCTGAAGACTTGAGTTCCAATCCCCAGAAGCTGCATAAAGCCAGAACTGGTGGTGCATGTGTTTATAACCCCATGGAAGGATGTGGAAGGCAGACACTGGGGAATTCCCAGAAAGCTCTAGGGTCTGCAACACACAGCACAATGGCAAAACAAGATACCCGCCTCAAACAAGATGGAAAGCTAGAACCATCTCCTTTGGCTGGCCCCTGACCTCCACATATACTCTCTGGCATGTGCTCTCCCCCCACTCCTGCCCCACTCTCCTCTCTCAGCATGAAAGCTTCTATCAGTATCTAGTCTGGTGAAAGTCAGCTAAATGTTGTTATAGGACATTAGCCAAAGTACCTGAAACTGTACCTTCAGATATAGTTCAAGAATAGCTTTTAGAAAACAGAGGAATTTCTGTAGACTGCTGGCAGTGGTCGAGAGAAAGCCTGATCTGACCTAGTCTGGTGATCAGATGGCCAAACACCCTGACGGTCGGGCTGGAACTCTCATCCAGTGACTGATCGAAGTGGATGCAGAGATCCTCAGCCAGGCCCCAGGTGGAGCTCTGTGTGTCCAGTTGTCGAGAAGGAGGTGGGACTGTGGGAGCGTGAATTGTTGAGCCCAGGATTGGAAAAAGCACAGGGACGAAAGGCCAGACGAATGGAAGCACATGAATTGTGAACCAAATGCTGTGGAGCCCCCAGCTGGATCAGGCCCTCTGGATAAGTGAGACAGTTGAGTGGCTTGGACTATTTGGGAGGCATCCAGGCTGTGGGACCAGGACCTGTCCTTAGTGCATGAGCTGGCTGTTTGGAACCTTGGGCTTACACAGGGACACTATGCTCAGCCTGGGAGGAGGAGACTGGACCTGCCTGTACTGAATCCACCAAGTTTAAATGAATACCCAGGGGAGTCTTGGCCCTGGAGGAGATGGGAATGGAGGGGAGGGGATGGGGGGAAGGTGGGGCTGGGGGCGGGAGGGGGAGGACAGGGGAACCCATGGCTGATGTGTAAAATTAAAACACAAAATATAATTTAAAAAGGGGGGGGGGAGAAAACAGAGGAATTGTCTTCAGGGTTGGAGAGATGGCTCAGGGGATAAGAGTACTGCCTGTTTTTTCAGAGGCCCTGAGTTCAATTCCCAGCAACCACATGGTGGCTCACAACCATTTGTAACGAGATCTGGTGCCCTCTTCTGGCCTGACCACTGGAAAAACACTGTATACATAATAAATAAATAAATCTTTTAAAAAATACTCTATCCGGGCAGTGGTAGCACATGCCTGTAATTTCAGCACTCGGGAGGCAGAGGCAGGTGGATCTCTGTGAGTTCGAGGCCAGCCTGGTCTACAAAGCAAGTTCCAGGAAAGGTGCAAAGCTACAGAGAAACCCTGTCTCAAAAAAAGCAAAAACAAACAAACAAACAAACAAAACCAAAACAAAACAAAACAAAAATACTCTAAAAAAGAAAACAGAGGAATTATTTGCAAAGGTTATCAGCCATTGTTTGGGTTACCTGGATTTTATGGGGAGAAAGAGTTAGGGGCTAAAGTCATGTTCTACAACACTGTGCAGGACTAGCTGCAGGGAGCAAAGGTCTTGCCTGGACCATAGTGGAGAATTCTGTCCTTCAACATCTCCAACAAATCATATCACAGTTAAGTCCACACTGAGCCTCCGCTGTTATGACTGTGCACCAACTGTGCACTGCCCATCCAAGTTGGAAACCATGATTGCATTTCTCTCAGCCCTTTCCTCCCTCTGTTTTAGCTGAGTTTTGAAGAAAGCATTTTTTTTGTTGTTGTTGTTGTTGCCTTAATGTTTAGGAACTTATTGCTACTTCTCGCCAAATATTCTAATGGCTGTGAAGACACCTATTCTTAGTAGGTTCCTCACATTCAAATGCATCTGGAAAGCAATGGTCCTTTCCCGACCCCCTCTCAGTCTCAAAACACGGGGCTATCTGTTCTCCAATCCCAAGTTCCTTACCAGTTGCCATGCATGTTTGTGTTCTGAGAGATTCCTTGTTCTCTCATTTTTTCCATTCTTAGTTTACTGCCTCCTTTTATGAAGCACGTGTTTTAGTGGCTTAATTTTTTTTTTTTTTAAACTGAGGATCAAACCCAGGACCTTGCACTTGCAAGGCAAGCACTCTACCACTGAGCTAAATCCCCAACCCTCATTTTTTTTTTTTTTTAAAAGCTGAGCAATAGTGGCCACACCTTTAATCTCAGCCTTTAATTTCAGGTGGAGGCAGAGTCTAGTCTGGTCTACAGAGTGAGTTCCAGGACAGCCAGTGTTACACAGAGAAACCCTGTCTCAGAAACAAACAAACAAACAAAAGAAAACTTGAGAAAAAAACATTTGTGTATGAGTGCTTTCCTGAATGTGTTTTCTGTACTATGTTCATGCCTGGAGGATGTGGAGGTCAGAAGAGGGTGTCAATCCCCTGGAAATGGGGTCACAGATGTTCACAGTCGCTATGTGGGTACTGAGAATCAAATCCAGGTCCTCACAAGAGCAGCCAGTATTCTTAATTCTGAGTTACCTCTCCACATTCTGTTGGTGACTTCTTCTTCTTCTTCTTCTCCTTCTTCTCCTTCTTCTCCTTCTTCTCCTTCTTCTTCTTCTTCTTCTTCTTCTTCTTCTTCTTCTTCTCCTCCTCCTCCTCCTCCTCCTCCTCCTCCTCCTCCTCCTCCTCTTCTCCTCCTCCTCCTCTTCTTCTCCTCCTCCTTCTTCTCCTCTTTCTTTTCTTCTTCTCCATCTTCTTCCTCTTCCTCTTTCTTCTTCCTGAAGATTTTTTTTTTTTAAGATCTGTCTACTCAAATACAAAGTAAACAGATTAAATTCTTCTGGTTTCAACTTCTAAAAGTCCAGGCACATGCTTGGGTTATAAGAAACCATTATTCAGCTAGTCTGCCTGGACCCTCAGATTAATTTTTATGTACAGAAATTAAGAATACTTCAGAGAAACCGGCCAGTGGTGGCGCATGCCTTTAGTCCCAGCATTCAGGAGACAGAGGCAGGTGGACCTCTGTGAGTTTGAGGCCAGCCTGGTCTACACAGCAAGTTCCAGGACAGCCAGGGCTGTTGCACAGAGAAACTCTGTCTTGAAAAAACAAAAAAACAAAACAAAACAAAACAAAAAAGAATACTTCAGAAAGAGAAAAATGTGAGGGGATCATAAAGCACCTTTAGTTCAGTTTAGCAAATTGCCATTTGCTTTCTGCTGTGGGAAGACATTTCCTCAGTGCTGAGGAAGGAATGTCAGCGTGAAGAACATGGGCTAGGGCAAGGGATGCGCTCAGTGGAGTAGAGTGTCTGCCTGGCTTCCATAAGGCTTTGAATTTGTACACACACACACACACACAACCCCAAATCCAGCTGTGAGGGAAGAAAGACTGACAAGGAAGAAACAAAGATTTCTTTTAGCTGTGGCAGTGACAGTTGTCTATGGTTTTAGCTACTCGGGAGGCTAGCGTATAAGACATCTTGAACCCAGGAGTTCAAGGTCAGCCTGGGCAAAATTAAAAAAAGACATTACTACAGATTCTGAGTTCTTTGGTTGTGTTCAGTGACCTAATGGCTTATTTGGTCTAAAGATCAGAGCTGCAATCTCCAGAGAGCCAAGGGCTAGTTAATAAAAGTAGATTTCAGTATCCTTCATGTTATAATGAATAAAATACTGGCTTAATCCTAGCTAAAAGAATAACTACATCTAAGTAACTGTCCAAAGAAACTAGTAATATATATTCCTTTCTAGAAAACCTCATATGTTAGTCTTTATTTTTTATTAGTTTTTACTGGTATTCACCTGGCACCTGCTATGTCCTTCTTTCATTAGATGCCCGGATGTACCGAAGATATGAAGCAGAAGGCTAGTTTTATACAGGCTGAACATAATTTGTATGCTAATGTGTTCAATGGGCAGACAGATAACTTAGCAGTTAACATCAAGTAAGCAGTGGGAAGAAAATAACACAAAAGCACTTCTCCTGAGAGTTCTGAATAGTTTGTACGGCCTGTCATCATGTCTACGTGCCAATAAGGGTGGCTTGATGTCTTTCTTTGCTGTTTGTACCCCTTGATTCCCTTCACCTGTCTTCTCGATCCAGCTAAGACTTCAAGCACTATGCTGAACAGAAATGGAGAGAGGAATCCTTGTCTTGTTCCTAATGTTAGTGGAAATGCTTTGGGTTTCTCTACATTTAGCATGATGTTGGCCTCTTGAAAACTGCCTTTATTACACTGAGCTATGTCTTCACATGTTTGGTCTCTACACGACTTATATCGTGAAGGGATGGATGTTGAATTGTGTCAAGAGGCCTTTTCTCTCTCTCTCTCTCTCTCTCTCTCTCTCTCTCTCTCTCTCTCCCTCCCTCCCTCCCTCCCTCCCTCCCTTCCTTTCTTTTTTCTTTTTTTGCATCTGACAAGATGGTGATGTGGTTCTGTATCTGGTGGATTACAATTATTAATTTACATACATTGAACCATCTCTGCAACTCTGGGATGAAACTGACTTGGTCATGGTAGGTAATCTTTTTGATGTGCTCTTGAATTTGGTTTGCAAGCATTTTATTGGGGATTTCGGCATGCATGCCATTATGTATGTTAATTTTTGTTTTGTATTTTGTTGTTGGTGTTGGAGCTTTGTCTGTTTTCTGTAGCAGAGTAATGCTGGCTTCATAAAAATACTTTGGAAATGTTCCTTCCTCTTCTGTTTTAAGGCATATTTGAGGAGTATTGATGCTAAAGTTTTTTTTGTTTTTTGTTTTGTTTTTACGGTCTGGTAGAATTCTGTGCTTTATCCATCTGGTCCTAGGCTTTTTTTAGTTGGGGATTTTAAATTACTGCTTCTATCTCAGTGGTTGTTATGAATCTGTTTAAATTATTTTCTTCATCTTTATTTCATTTTGGTAGGCCATACATAACTAGAAACTCATCGTCTCTTTCAGTTTTCCAGTTCAGTTAAATATAGGTTTTAAAATTTTATGTTTTTATGTTTTTATGTATTTATGTATGTATGTATTTATTTATTTATTTGTTTGTTTGTTTTCGAGACAGGGTTTCTCTGTGTAGCTTTGCATTTTTTCCTGGAACTCACTTGGTAGCCCAGGCTGGCCTCGAACTCACAGAGATCCGCCTGCCTCTGCCTCCCAAGTGCTGGGATTAAAGGCATGCACCACCACCGCCCATCCTGTATTGATTATTTTTATGTGTCTGTTTGTTTTTGCCTGTATGTATGTCTGTACACCACACATATGTGCAGTGACTATGGGTGTCAAATCCCCTAAGATTGGAGTTATGGGCATTTGTGAGCTGCCATGTGGGTGCTGGGATCTGAACCCAGGCCCTCTGGAAGAGCAGCCAGTGCTCTTACCAGCTGAGCCATCTGTCCAGTTCCTTGATGGAATACAATTCTCTCAATTTCCCCAGTGTCTGTTATAATGTTTCCCTCTTCATTTCAGATTTTATTAATTTGGGTTCTCTCTCTTTCTTTTGGTTAATTTAACTAAAAACTCATCAGTTTTGTTAATCTTTTCAAAGAACCAAGCTTTATTAAAAGATCTTAAAGACTCTGCCAGAAAAAATCCTACATTTGATAAACACATTCAACAAGTAGCAGCATACAAAATTAATACACAAAAATTAGTAGCCTTCTTACATACAGCCACAAACACACTGAGAAAGAAATCAGGGAAACAATCCTGTTCACAACAGCCTCAAAGTTTTTGGAATAAATCTAGCCAGGGAAGTAAAAGACTGGTATAGTCTTTCAGAGAAGAAAGAAATAGAAGATGACACTAGAAGATGGAGAGACCTTCCATGCTCATGAGTTGCTGGGATTAATATTATAAAAATAGCCACCCTGCTAAAAACTGTATAAATTTGCTACAATGCCAAATTTCAATGCAAATCTTCACAGAAATGAAAAACATGGTCTCACAGTTCCTTTGGAAACACAGAATACCCAAGATGCTCAAATAATTCTGAACAATAAAAGAACTGCTAGAGAAATCACTGTTCCTGAGTTTAAGTTATACTAAAAAGCTCTGGTAATAAAAAACAGACACATTGATTGATGGAATAGAATTGAAGACCTGGATATAAGTCTAAGAGCCTATTGATACCCGATTTTAAAAACTAATTTATTTATTTTTATTTTATATGCATTGGTATTTTGCCTACATGTATGTCTGTGTGAGGGTGTCGGGTCCCCTAGAACTGGAGTTACAGACAGTTATGAGCTGCCATGTGGGTGCTGGGAATTGAACCTAGGTCCTCTGGAAGAGCAGCCAGTGCTCTTAACCACTGAGCCATCTCTTCAGCCCTGATACCTGATTTTTGACAGATGTCAAAAATACACACTGGAGAAAAGATATCACCTCCAACAAATCATGCTGGTCAAACTGAATAGCTGTGTGTAGAAGATTGAAACGAGGCCCTTGTCTCTCACCCTGCACAAGACTCAACGGCAAATGGATCAAGAACCTCACTGTAAAAGCTGATATCCTGAATCTAACAGAGGAAGAAGCAGGGAATTGTAGTCAAAAGTTTTCTCCGCTTCCACCCAGCCCTGCGGTCCCACAGCCTTTTATAAAATAATCATTCAGAGGCTTAATATTACTTACAAACTGTATGGCCTATGGCAGGCCTCTTGCTAGCTAGCTCTGATATCTTAAATTAACCCATTGCTATTAATCTATGTTTTGCCTCATATTCCATGGCTTTACTGGTCTGCTGGCATCTTGTCTCTGGGCATCGGGCTGGCGTCCCCTCCCACTCTCCTTTCTCCTTCCTGTCTCTTGGATTTCCTGCCTGTCTATATCCTGACTTGCCATAGGCCAGAGCAGCTTCTTTATTAACCAATCATAGCAACACACATTCACAGCATACAGAAAGACATCCACAGCAGGGAATACACTTGAATTTACATTTTGAGCCCAACAGCACAGGCATTAAGACCAATAATTGACAAACAGGACCACATTATCCTAGAAAGCTTCTGTATAGCAAAGGATACCTCATTCAAGTAAAGAGGTAGCTTACAGAATGGGAAAAAAATCTTTGTCAGCTAAACATCTGACAGAGGGCTAGTATCTAGAATATATAAAGAATTAAAAAAACAAAAAAAACAACTGAACATGAAGTAAACAATCCAATTACAAATAAGTCATGAAAATAAACAGACTTCTCAAAAGATAAACTAAAAATGGCTGAGAAACGTTTTCTTTTAAATGTTAACATTAAAAAAAAAAAAAAATGCAACCGGGTAGTGGTGGTGCACACCTTTAATCCCAGCACTTGGGAGGCAGAGCCAGGTGGATCTCTGTGAGTTCGAGGCCAGCCTGGTCTACAGAGCAAGTTCCAGGACAGGCTCCAAAGCTACACAGAGAAATCCTGTCTCGAAAAACAAAACAAACAAACAAACAAACAAACAAAAAAAAACCATTGCTAGCTTCCTAAGTCATCAGGGAAATGCAAATTAAAAACACTTTGAGATTTCACCTTTTCCCCAATCAGAAAGGCTAGTTAAGATCAATAAAATAAACACTAACAAATGCTGGTGTAGATGTGGGGAAATGAGAATATTTATTCACTGCCTGTGGGAGTGCAAACTGGTACAGCCACTATGGAAATCAGTGTGGAGGTTCCTCAAAGAACTAGAAACAGATCTACCATAAGATTCAATTGCTTCATTCTTGGACTCTACATCCTATGACAGAGACATTTGCTCCTCCATGTTCATTGCTGCTTGATTCACAGTAGCCCAGTCTTACCCAACCGCAAACGTTATGAGCTACAATAACAACTGTCCTGGCTAGATATGCCCATTAGTGCAATAGCAGCGTGAATATTCTGGGAGTAACTGAAGACTCTCTGATGGGATTTAAGGCCCATGCCATGAGATTGAACCCATACCTGGCGCTGTTATCAGGGCCAAGAATCTGTGGCTAGATAGCGCATAGGTCCTGGGAGGAAAAGTCAATGTTATTATTCTGCTAAATGAACACAGTACTAAACAATAACAATCTATTGCTATACCCATTAATTAGTGTAACCTTCAACTCTTATCACAGAAGCTCCTTCTTGCAGTAGATGAGCCCCACTGGGTTCCATGCAGAGAATAAGAGACTGTAGACTGCTCACTTCTAAAAGTGGTGTCTATATCACATCTCTCCCTCTGAGGTTCAGGGAACTTTGTGGAAGAGGTTATAAAAAGATTATAAGAGCCAGAGGTGATGGAACAGTGTTTCCTGGACCCAGCAGGGCAATTGTGGAACTCACAGTGGTTGTGACGGCATGCACAAGACAAGACGAAATCCCAGCAAGGAAGTGGGGAGGTGGGTACAAAGACCCACCCCTTGCTGGAGAGCAATTGGCATTTGATAGCTGCTGGGAAAGGAAGACTCAGCTAGTGTCCTTTAAGAGGATAGCCCCTACCTACTAGGTCAGCCACACCCCACACCCAAGAGTATTTGCTCAACACAAATTGGCCTCAGTGGTGGTGAGAGAGAGAGAGAGAGAGAGAGAGAGAGAGAGAGAGAGAGAGAGAGAGAGAAGAGAGGTTTAAAGGCCATGTTAAAAAAGCAAGTGTGTTTCAGTTAGGGAAACTGGATTTGTAACGGCACCTAGCACAAAATCTTTAGGAATAATTTGCATAATTAAAGCAGATCCCAGACCATTCTTTCAGACTAGGTATTTAATTGTAAGTCTTTGGCCTTTGGGGGAAAGAGACTGGGGATTCCTTGGGATCCTAGGCAGATACTGAGCTGCTAGTGCCTGAGAGGTGGGATTTAATTTACTGCCGAACTGTGTTGCCTTTGGCTCCATCAGGGTAGTATAAACTTGGAGAAGCCAAGGAGCAGAGAGAAGGGCCCAGGCAAGTGCATGGGTGTGTATATTTGCAGAGTTGTTTGGAGAAGCCAAGACATGCAAAAAAGGTCTTAAAAACAGAGTGGAGATTATTTTTTTGTGTGCTTTAAAAATAAAGTTAAATCTGCTGGAAGAGACTAACATAGCACATCCTAAAAATAAAACCCAGGAAGAACTGAGACTTTTCCACATCTAGTGCAATCCTGTCAGCCTCGGCAGCCTTCCACACACAGCTTGTTGTCATTGTTTAGGGGCTGGCACAAATGCTAGTTTGCAAACATTCTGATGCTCCCGATTCAAATGCCCCCTTAGGAATGTCTCCCCGCATGTGGTGTGCTTCCCAGGGAACCAAAGCCTGCCATAGGAGAGCAGAGGGACATGTCCTCAAACCCACAGTGTTTCAAAAAGTTTCCACCAGACATGAGCTGCCCCGGGGCACTGCTAGCAAACTTGCCCTTGTTTCAGAGAAAGGCATAAAAAGCCTTTAAAAAATATTTGGTTGTTTTAAAATTCATTTTACCTTTTAAAAATGTTTTTCTCATAAAATAGTTGTTAATAGTATTTAATTTTTCAGATAATAAAATATTCTTATGAGAGAAATATCTATTTTCCTAGCTTCTGGGGATGGTATGGGGGGTGGGGGAGTGGCTCATGCCACCTTTAAAAACATCCATCCACTCAAATCAAGTCAGTCAGCGTCTAGGGACCTTTTCTGGATCCTGGGTGCTCAGAACTTTGAAGGAGCGAAGACTGAGGGCCAGCTGGACAGAAACCCGTGTGAGAATGGACAGGCTGAGCAAGTGCACAGCGACCCAAACCCCAGGTGGAGCCCGTGGAGAGGAAGCAGCAAGCATCCAGCATCAGGGAGACCGCAGAGGTGGGATGACTTCCGCTTGGAGAAACCGGAAGAGCTGCAGGGAAGAAAGAGTGGGAAGGGAAAAAGGGAGAACATTGACACTAACGTCAACACCAGAAGGTCAACCCACTAGATGGTTAAGAAAGAAAATCAAGGAAATGAGTCTGGCACAGCTAGAATTGACAAGAAATTTGGTGCTTAGCATCAAACTAAAAGTGTAATAAGTCACTCAATTGACTATGCATTCCAGGAACATGTTTCAAGCCCCTCTGATAGGCCAGGCATGTTTAGATAAACGATGACATGTCATTTCTGCTCACATCCCTCATTGTCTGGATCAGTGTAGAAATGGGTACAGAAATCACACCACAGACGATTACCAAGGAGCACACCAATCACTTTGGGAATACCACAGGTTTACAAGAGCCCAGGAAGTGCGGCAATAATATACAAATCTGCACTTTGGGGCTGGTGAAGTGGTTCAGTGTGTAAGGACCCTTGCCACCAAGCCTGAAGACCCATGTTCACTCCCCGAGGCCCACATGCTGCTGCCTTCCGGCCTCCACATGCACACAGTGGCATGTGTGCATGCCCACCCTCCCCATACACAGTGAACAAATAAATATAAAAATAGTTTTTTCCTTTGGTTTTTTTTTTTTTTTTCCCCCCCCCGAGACAGGGTTTCCCTGTGTAGCTTTGGAACCTGTCCTAGAACTCGCTCTGTAGACCAGGCTGGCCTGTGTCTGCCTCTGCCTCCCAAATGCTGGGATTAAAGGCGTGCACCACCACCAGCCTAAAGCTCTAGAGGTTAAGAGCACTGGCTGCTCTTCCAGAGGTCCTAAATTTAATTCTCAGCACCCACATGGTGGCTCACAAGCATCTGTGAGAGATCTGGTGCCCTCTCCTGGCACGCAGGCATATATACAGGCAGAACACTGCTTACATAATAATGAATAAATAAATAATAAATAAATATTTTTAAAATATATATTTTAAAAATCTGCATTTTAGAATGATCATTTAGGTAGTTTTCTGGGAAATAAAAAACTGAGCAAGATTTAAGGAGGGAGGCCTGTTTGCAATCCTCTTTGGAGGCACACCACAAACCACATTACTAGCCATAAATCAAACCTAGGAAATACCATTTATGATATTTCTATTATAATTATTTAGAAGCATTGAAAATATCCATCAAGTGTCAGGACATCTTAAGACTTTCCTGTCTTGTTTCGATGTTTCCGGGGTCTACCGAGTGAGTGAGTGCTCACCTGTTGTGGAATCCAGTCCTGCCCCATGGAGGACGGCTGGGGGATGGGCTTGCAATAGGATGGGGCGGGGCGATGAAGTTTTGGGAGCCGCAAGACTGGGTGAGGGGAAAAGACCAAGGCCAGGGCAGTATGTGGGTGTCTCTCCAGTGTCTTCCACACATCATTCTTGACCTGTGGCAGAAACTCCTCCCAGGCAGGCCGCCTGCCAACTTCCGACCCCACTGCAGGAACTCCCCATCTTTGTGCTTCAAGATGCCCATACCTCAGAGCCCAGAATAAATCTAACCCTCCACAGCGTTTAAAACTCTCACACTCATCCTGTGGTACAACAGTTACACAGTAATGTCTGCACTTCCCTACCCAAAGGCTCTTCAATCAAACTTGAATCGGAATGGAAGGGTCAGCGGGGCCCCGCTTTATTTCCCACCTTTTTCCTTCCCTGTACAAAAGTAACACGGTCACCTTATCCTGAGATGATAAGTCAGACCAAAAGGAGAGGCCGCAGTCTGATGGAGACACGGCTGTACCCCACGGATAAACGTAACCGAGCCGCTCTCTACCCTTCAATCTAACATCTGGGAACAGTCTCCAGGCAGAGGCTAAACACAGCTCGGAGTTTGCTCCCTAATATTCTGGAACACCCAGAACTTGTGAGTGTACAGTCATGATCACAGGTCTAGTGTTTAACGTATTTGTGTCAGGTTCTCCAAGCCCTAACTTCAAGAGAAAACAAATCCAGAAAGCCTACCAGATGTATTCCTAACTATAGTTTCGGCTTTCCTTCATTGCTCCCGCAGGCCCAGTGGAGAGCACAGGAACCAACATATGCCATTTCTTTCTTTCTTTCTTTCTTTCTTTCTTTCTTTCTTTCTTTCTTTCTTTCTTTCTTTCTTTCTTTCTCTTTCTTTCTTTTTCTTTCTTTCTTTCTCTCTCTCTCTTTCTTTTTATTTTTTAAATGTATTTATTTATTTTCCTATTATCAGCTTGATATAGTATAAATTCTTATCCTAATAGTGAAATGTTTGATTGAGGCTTGCCCGGTAATTGAGTAAAACCAATACTTATTATAAGCCACAGTCTTCCTAGGGTCTCCCCTGCTATATATAGCCTCCCTGGATCTGTGGGTTGCAGTCTGATTGTTCTTTGCTTTGTATCTAGAATCCACTTATGAGTTCTTTCTTTCTAATATTTATTTATTTATTTATTTATTTATTTATTTATTTATTTATTTATTTATTTATCAAGACTCAGTTTGTCTCCCTATGTAGCCCTGGCTGTCCTGGAACTCACTATGTATACCAGGCTGGACTAAAAAATTACAGAGGTTCACCTTCCTCTGCCTCTTGAGTGCTGGGATTAGAGGCATGAGCTTCATTTCTTCCTTTCTTCCTTTCTTTTACCATCAATATTTGAATATTTAGAATACACCCCGACTTAGGGTGATTAATTAATTGTTATTAATTAATTATTATTAATTATTACAACTGGTAATTATGCCACTTGACTTACATTATGACTGCTGTCCCCTTCCTTGGTTATCTATTTCTAGATTCAAAACTTTCCTTTCTTTGAGTGTTGGATTCCATCATCTCAGGCAGGTGGGGCAGTTTATTACTTTAGCTCTAAGTTACTTTACAGACATGGTTTTCAGAGACAAGATGACATTCTCAGATAGCAGTAGAGATAATCGTTTATTTTTTTAGCCCTTAGGTCAGGGGCTAATTATAATCCAAACAAAAACAATAACAGAAGCAGTCCATATGGTGGGGGAAATGTGAAAACAGCTGGATCTCACCTCCACCCTGGTCTCCTTTCCCTGCATCCTGACAACAGTTCCGTGTTCACTCAGGCTGAAGGTTTCCTGCACTCCGTGGGCACGCTGACTTTCCTTGTGTACGCACAGATCTGCATGCAAATGAGTCACTGCTACTAACGTAAAGCTCTTAGAAACTGCCCATTTCTCCATAGTTTTCGCTGCACATTCCTTAGCTTCACAATTCTAAACTAGAAAAGTCAAGTTGACCGACATGGGGCGCAGGTTGAAGGCAAGTCGCGCCACAAACCCAGTGCCCGCGCCTGAGACTTACGGGACTTCTTTTTTGAAATGCTTTTGCATTTAAATAATGATCAGTCTCCAGAGCTCTGAGCTCTGCTCCCACACTGCCCCGTGAGATGAGAGATCCTCATTATCTACTTTCATTTGCCTCCTTGGGGAAATTATTTTTTTCAGTCAGAAATACAGGTCAATTAAACAAGCTCCATGGAACAACGTGGTTCTAAGAACTGTCTGGGAAGTCTGCCGGCTCTCTGATAGGCTGCTCTTCATCTGCCTCTGCAACATCAAGTACTTCAATCAACGCCGGGCAGGGACCACTCTGGGGAGCAAAGCTCCTCTAATTCTGATGTCTTTTTCTTAGTGACACCAAGGCCTATGTCCAGGAGTTGGAGAAATAAAGGAATAGCTAGCCAGACCCAGCCCTTCCCCCGACACACCCCACTGGCTGCCCTGGAACCTGCCTCAGCCTTCCAGGGGCCAGGCCTTTTTTCTTTTAACTGATTTGCTTGGGGGTGGGGTAGGGTGGGGTGGGGAGGGGGGAGATGTAGGTTGGTTCGGGACAGGACAGGGTTTCTCTGTGTAGCTTTGTGCCTTTCCTGGATCTCGCTCTGTAGACCAGGCTGGCCTCGAACTCATACAGATCAGCCTGGCTCTGCTTCCCGAGTGCTGGGATTAAAGGCGTGTGCCACCAATTTTTTTTTAATCTCTCTCTCTTGTGTGTGTGTGTGTGTGTGTGTGTGTGTGTGTGTGTGTGTGTGTGTTCAAGGAAGCCTAGAAGTGCCCTAGAAGATGGTGTCAGATCCTTCGGGGCTGGCGTTACAGGCATGAACCACCCGGCATGGGTCCTAGGATCTTAACTTCAGTCTTCAGCAAGAGTAGCAAGGACTCTTAATCAGTGAACTCTCTCTCCAGCCCCTCTAGAATCCTTTCAAAGACGAGCTTATTTTGCTTTTTGCAACTCAAGTATGTTTGGGCTAGGGATGTAGCTCAGTAGGTAGACACCTGCCTAATGTGCATGAAGCCCAGAGTTCAGTCTCCAGCTCTGACCACATCAATTAGGCGTGGTAGCACTTGGGAGGAGTAGGTAGCAGGCTCATTTACGCTCTCTGATGCCATGATTCATGTTCTTTAGTGGATTTGCGTCATCTACTGCCTTCTTGAAGTTGTAAGGCCAGCTTGGTTTTGACATACTTTCTCTTTGTGTGAAGTCCAGCATGATTGCCTGCTTATACCTTTGTGAGTTCTGGGTGTCCTGCATCCTCAGAAGTTTCTGTTTCTGATGAAAATTGTTAAAAAGCACCATATAATTTTGATCCTGGTATATGAATATTCTTTTTCATTTTCCTAATTGAACAGTGCTTTTTGTTTTGTTTTGTTTTGATTTGATTTGTTTTGTTTTTTGTTTTTCGAGACAGGGTTTCTCTGTGTAGCTTTGTGCCTTTCCTGGATCTCGCTCTGTAGCCCAGGCTGGCCTTGAACTCACAAGAGATCCACCTGCCTCTGCCTCCCGAGTGCTGGGACTAAAGGCATGTGCCACCACCGCCCATCAAACAGTGATTTTAAAGTATAAAGATTCTTTGATCAATAGGAACAAAACACCTTTTTTTTTTCCCCGTGAAGATAGATGTCAGGAATATTTTTCTGTGAGGTGAGTTGAGTGCTGGAATTACAGGCATGCACCACCACCAATCAGCCCATAAAGAATATTTTAAAAGACTTATCTTTCTTCATAAAATCATCCTGGTACATTGATAGAAAAATCAATGTGTGTGTCAGTTTCCGAATTCTATATTGATATATTTATCGACTCATCTACCCTTAAAACGGTGTGCTGGCTAGCTTTTATGTTGACTTGACACAGTCTAGAGTCATTTGAGAAAAGGGAACCTCCATTTAGAAAATGCCCCCTGCCAGACGGGCCTATGGGCATTTTCTGGGATAATGATGGATATGGGTGGGTCCATCCTACAGGAGGAGGTGTCACCCCGGGTGGTATATAACGAGTGAGGCTGACCAGGCCAGGAGAAGCAAGCCAAGAAATACCATCCCACTACAGCCTCTGCTTCAGTTCCTGCCTCCAGTTCCCACCCTCAGTTTCTGCTCTGACTTCCCTGGATAATGGACTATAAGCTCTAAGATGCAATCAACCCTTTCTTCCCCAAGTTGCTGTCTGTCATGGTCTTTGATCAATCACATCAACAGACACCCAACCAAGACACACTGTCTACATTACTGTAGTTCTCGTGGAGGTGGTCTAAATAGGTCAGACAGGGTCACTGCCCTTAAGAAGTGTGCGATCTGACGGGAGAGGCACCCTGACGTGCTGAGTCATGACTTTATAGAGCCGTGAAGGAAAAACAACACTGCTTCAGGGGTCGGACGTACAAAAGAGAGCTCCGTTTGGCTGTGGTGAGTGAAATCAGACTCACAGAGTCTGCGGGTGCTGGCAGCGGTGACAACATGCTTGCCGTGTTCAAGAATGAGGAGAGCAGCACTGTCGTGCGTGCGTGCGTGCGTGCGGGTGAGTAAAGGGGCTATGGAGGCGGCCACCTCAGAGAGGAAAGGGGCCCCATTGGGAAGAGTCTGGGAGGACATTTTAAGCTTTTACTGTGAATAAAATGGAAAGTTATCAAAGGGTTTTGTTGTTGTTTTGATTATTTTCCCCCTCAAGACAGGGTTTCTCTGTGTGGACCTGTCTGTCCTCAGACTCATTCTGTAGACCAGGCTGACCTCGAACTTAGAGATCCACCTGCCTCTGCTTCTGGAGTGCTGGGATACAGGGATAAGCCGCCACTACTCTCCCTCCAAGGGTTTTAAGAAATGACCTAGTCTGATGTGTTCTAACAGGAGCTTTCTGGGTACTTTATTTGAAACAGGCTCCATTTGTCATGGGCACTCAGGGACAAAAACAACTCTGTTTCTGTAGAACTTTTACATTTACAATAACTTATTTTGTGTGTATGTGTATGAGAACTGTCAAATTTGGTGACGGGTGCCTTTAGCCACTGAGCCACCTCACCAGTGAGTAAAAGACTATCAACCAAAAGCAGTTGGTGGCTTGGCCTTGGTGGCAAGTGGCTGTGCTCTGGGAATTCTCTGACCGAAGGCCAGCAGGATTGGCTGACAGACTAAAGAAGAAATGTGAGCGAACAGAGGAGTTAATGTCTATGACTTCAGTAGAAGGACGTTCTGCCATTTTCCAAATGGGGAAGGCCGTGAGAGGGACAAGTCTGAAGGGGGAAAAAAAAGCCGGAAGTTCTAGTCTCCTACTTTAATCTAGATAAAGACCTTACTCCCTGACAACCAGGCACGTTCTCCCGTGGAAGGCCTAGTGTAGGAATGATGTGAATTAAAAGGTGGAGCAGCATCTGAGTCGTCAGGATGATGTCAAGACGAGAGCTGGAAGCCCTGTGGGGATGGACTGTCACTCAGTGAGCGGCTTTGCTCTCAAGGACAACCTGGAAGGGAGCTTGACCCACTCAGATGACAGCAAGGAATATAAGGGCAGGGACCACAAGCTGGTGGTACCCAGATCTCAAGTGCCATCAGCTAGTGGCAGAGGGAAACACGCATATGGGCTGGAGTGGAGGAAATGAGGCACGAGCCGTCACACCGGGTCAGGGAGGCTTAAGCGGGGCCGGAGGAGCCACGGAGGACACGGGTAATTCCACCTGTGGCTGAAGACTTGTTGAGGTGACTTAAAAAGGAAATACAAAGGAAGAAGTAAGAGAGAAGAATTGGTACCAGGTGGGGGAAGGTGGGGGCAGGTAGTGTTCCCAGCACACACCACGTTTGCTAAAAGCCAGCTGATAATCTTTCTTATTTTGATCAAACAGGTGGAGATAAAATTGCAAACTCTCTGGAGCCTAGCGTCCCTTCCTTCCTTCCTTCCTTCCTTCCTTCCTTCCTTCCTTCCTCCCTCCCTCCCTCCCTCCCTCCCTCCCCCCCTCTTTCTTTCTTTCTTTTTGGTTTTTAGAGACAAGGTTTCTCTGTGTAGTTTTGGTGCCTGTCCTGGATCTCGCTCTGTAGACCAAGCTGGCCTCGAACTCACAGAGATCAGCCTGGCTCTGCCTCTTGAGTGCTGGTATTAAAGACGTGCGCCACCACCGCTTGGCTCTAGCATCACTTTCTGTGTTAGCACCTGCTCCTTTAAGAAAAATTTTAATGACATTTAAAATTTTTATTTATTGATTGTGTGTTGGAGCAAGCGCTTACATGCCACGGTGCAGGTGTGGAGGTGAGAGGAACATTGTGTAAGTTGGGTCTCTCCTACCAAATGGTCTCAGGGATTGAACTCCAGCCTCCAGACTGGGGGGCAAGCGCCTTTACTGATGGAGTCACCTCATCGACTCAGTACTCACTCCATTTGTGAGACATCATGTATAGGGTGAGCTGCCATTAGAGTACATTAGACAGTCACAGGTAAGCAGGAAGCACTGGACCCTCCCTGTCTTCCCTAACCGTCAGTGCATCCAGGCTCTCTCAGTCCATCCTAGGGTTGAAAAGTTACAGGCAATCTGCTAAGAACCAGAAAAGGAGGGAATCTCAAGTCCCAGGATATGCGTTAGATAAGACTTTGAATCCTGAATCCATAAAACGGGGAATTTGGAGAGGGGGCAATGAAGGATTCAAGAGGCAGAAATGTGACTAGGAATAGAAAAACTGATGTTTTGTGCCAAATCAGCATGCCAGCTAGTGTGAGTGTGTGTCTGTGTGTGTGTGAGTGTGTGTCTGTGTGTGTGTGAGTGTGTGTCTGTGTGTGTGTGTGTGTGTGTGTGTGTGTGTGTGTCTGTGTGTGTGAGTGTGTGTCTGTGTGTGTGTGTGTGTGTGTCTGTGTGTGTGTGAGTGTGTGTGTGTGTGAGTGTGTGTCTGTGTGTGTGTGTGTGTGTGTGTGTGTGTGTGTGTGTGTGTGTGTGTGTGTGTGTGTGTGTGTGTGTGAGTGTGTGTCTGTGTGTGTGTGAGTGTGTGTCTGGGGGGGGGTCACTTTGCTTTCTGAGTTTCGTCACTTTTTTTTTTTTTTAAAGATTTATTTATTTATTTTGTACACAGAAGAGGGTGCCAGATCTTATTACAGATGGTTGTGAGCTAATATGTGGTTGCTGGGAATTGAACTAAGGAAGAGCAGGTGGTGCTCTTAACCTCTGAGCCATCTCTCCAGCCCGGGGTTCGGCACTCTTATTATGAAGTGAGAGTCACTGTTTCTCACACCTTGAGAGCCTTTCCTGAACTGTCTCCCAACACTTCTGTCAGAATGCCTCCAAGCCTGCCTTCTGAGCTGCTTGTGGCAGAAAAAGAGGACTGGGTTATAGTATTCCAACATGCCCAGTGTGGTTCCGTGTTTTTAACAATTTGATCCATGTGGATACTTCAAAGGTCCAGAAGGGGGCAATGTGACATTAGGACTTTGGACCTTTTATGTGTCACTGTGGTTTGGACTTTATCTAACATTGCTAACTCCAGAATCACAGAAGGTCTGGAGCAGAGTGAGCTAAAGACATCCTGGGTCCAGTCTTCTCACTGGTGGGCAAAAACACCGAGAGAGAAAGTGTCCCCGGTCCAGAACACAGGCAGTGAGAAGCCAAGGCCTATCCTAATTCTGACCTTAAGCCAACAGTCACGTGACTCCCTTTGGTGGTTTGATTTGGAAGAAATACCTTCAAAGTAGAGTTCCTCAGCTCCAATCATCTACTGACAGTGTTTAATGAAGGAACACATTTTAATGAAGGAACACATTTGCAGCCTTCTGCTTAAGACCCACTGTGTT
Organism: Onychomys torridus; assembly: GCF_903995425.1. NCBI lineage: Eukaryota > Metazoa > Chordata > Mammalia > Rodentia > Cricetidae > Onychomys > Onychomys torridus. The sequence goes on along the minus strand of NC_050457.1, from coordinate 42,863,692 downwards.
TTACAAGTGAATAGAAACAACTTTGTATTAAAGATACTGAAAAAAAACCAGGAAAAATACAAAGCTTTAAATTCTTTTCCCCTAAAGCTTGTATGCTATAAAGCAAAACGCATTTACCAAGTACAGACAAAAAACTCAAGCCTGACATTTCCATCATTACATACTTTACAGTATTACTGGGAAAGTAAGGATGGCCGGGCCAGCAAGATGGCTCAGCGGGTAAAGGAGGCTTCCTGTGTGAGTCTGGTGACCTGAGCTCAATTCCCAAACCATGTAAAGGTAGGAGAGAACCGCCTCAACATAGCTGTCCTCTGCCCTCCACACACGCCCGCACATACACAGTCTGTGATAAGTAAAAATTTAATAACAACATTTAAATAAATCTATTGGTGATACTGTTTGTTGAAACTAGCTTTTTACTCAGAAGATACGGTGGCATACCCTTTGGAATCACTGTTCTTTCTTCCCACGGGATAACATATAATTAAGATTTGTGAATTAGAGTACACAAAGGTATGGATGTTTGAAGTATTCTGCAATATCAGAAAACTAAAGTCTGAAGTTTCTGTAACTTTCCTTGGCTCACTAGCCTTTGTCTATCTATTGCCTGTCTCTATCCCTCCTCTAAATCTATCTCTATATAAACAGACAGATAGATGTAGACAGATCTCAAATTTTAATTACAGGAGTAGTTATCCATGTTGTAAAATGTTCAGACAGTATGGAATTTGATGTAAGAAGTCAAGGCACTTCCTTGCACAACCACCAGCTTGCTTAAAAAAGACAGAATCAGGATTAGTCAACTTTTCCCTGGTTTGTTTGTTTTTATATATGTACATGTTTTTTTGAGATAGAGGTTTGATATGTAGACCAGACTGTCTTACAACTATCAAACTTACAATGCCCCTGCCTCAGCCTCTTGAGTGCTGGAATTGTAGGTGTGCACCATCAAGCCCCACCAGTGGGCTTTCTCTTGCTGTGATAAAATATTGGTAAAATGTGGTAAACACAGGCAGTGGTGGCTCACACCTTTATTCCCAGCACTTACGAGGTAGAAACAGGCAGATCTCTGTGAGTTCAAGGCCAGCCTGGGTCTACAGAGATAGTCCAGGACAGCCTCCAAAGCTATAGAGAAACCCTGTCTCAAAGAAGAAAAAAAAAAAAAAACTTAATAGAAGGAAACATTATTTTAGTTCATAGTTTCAAGAATTTCAATTCATGATCATTGTCCACGTCGTTTTGGGCATCCAAACTTCTCTCTGTGGCTCTACCAGTCTCTGTATTTGGTTTCCATCTTGGTCTCAATGGTTATTTCTATTACACTATTGTGTCCACATTCCAGCCAGCCAAGCGAAGGAAAGAAGCAAGAGGATCGGGTATGCCTGTCTCCTTTTAAGGCAATAACCTAACAACTGTCTTTATTACTTCTGCTCATAGTCCATGACTAAAATGCAGACATACAGCGAAACCCAACTGCAGCAGAAATGGGAAAATGCAGTCTTCAGTCAGATAGCGGTCTGCCAGCCTGAAGTTCCTATGTTACAAAATAGCAGCTTTCAAAAATGGCTGTCTGCCGGATCCTGGGAACCCTAAAAACAAACAAAGGCTGGAAGAATAGCTCAGACAGAAGACTTGCCTAGGACACAGGAGGCCCTGGATTTGATCATCAGCACTGATCTCAAGTGTGTTGCTGTGTGCAGGGATCAGTCAGATAGGGGAGACTCAATAAAGGTTTCAAATGCACTTGAACCTTTTAATTAGTAGAAGTGTTTGCTCCGCAGTACGCTCCCCTTACCACAGCAGGAACTGCTTGTGAACGATAGACTTTCCTTAGCTTGGCTCAAATAGAAAAGGTTTTCTTAAGTTCCCTGATCCCGTCACTCATGTGTCCTTCTCCATGTCTTCCGGGATATATTCCTCTAGAACTAAGTGATGTCACCAAGCAGTGAAAGCAGTTTGGGCTTTGATGTGAAAACATTTTAACCCCCTAAAAATAAACTGTGAGTTGCAAATAAGTGTGAGTGTTCCCACACTGCTTTCTAAATTAGCTATTTCTGGGGACATAGAGAACGTGTTTGTTTTTCTTCTCAGAGCTACCAGCTTGTGGCTCAGGGCACGGCACACCATCTCTACGGTCGTCCACTTGTTTGAAGGCAAGCATTGTCTTTTAAAGATGACAGGAAGATTTGTGTTTCCAAACATGAATTATAAACGAGACTTGAATTTCTCTGTAGCATCCAGGAGCCTGAAATCTTTCTATTAGATCATGGCTTGTTCTCTTCCTCATATTTTTTTTTTAAATGTGTGGTTGATAGATTGGCAGGTGACCTCAACATTCGGTTCTCACCCTCAAGAAGCCAACTTCTGTTGCCCTTAGATTTTCTTGATTTAACCTGTGAAAGGGGGCTGGGGACAGCTCACTTCACAGCGTCACCAGGGCATTCATTCACAGGGCATGTGTCACAGGTTGATATGCAGGGTCTTCCTCCATCAATCTCCATCTCATTTTTTTCTTTTCAAGACAGGGTCTCTCACCCGAAGTGCTCTGTTTTACTTAGACTAGCTGCCCAGTAGGCCCCTATGGCCTAGCTTTCTCTGAATCCCCAATGCTGTGGGGGATAGATACTCACTACTGCAGCCCACTTTTGCATAGGGGCTGGTGGTCCAAACTCATGTTCTCCTGCTTGAATAAGAAACCTTTAACCCACAGATTCATACCCCCTGCTCCTATACAATGTAATTTTTATTGTTTTTTTGTTTTGTTTTGTTTTGCTTTTGGTTTTTCGAGACAGGGTGTCTCAGTGTAGCTTTGTGCCTTTCCTGGAACTCACTCTGTAGCCCAAGCTGGCCTCGAACTCACAGAGATCCACCTGACTCTGCCTCCCGAGTGCTGGGATTAATGGCCATGTGCCACCACCGCCTGGCACAATGCAATTTTTTTTTAAAAAAAGTTTTATTTATTTATTATGTATACAGTGTTCTGTTTGCATGTATCCCTGCAGGCCAGAAGAGGGCACCAGATCTCATTACAGATGGTTGTGAGCCACCATATGGGTGCTGGGAATAGAACTCAGGACCTCTGGAAGAACAGCTAGTGTTCTTAGCCTCTGAGCCATCTTTCCAGCCCACAATGTAATTTTTAAACAGTCGCTAAACCATGCTTCTATCAGAGAATATTTGTGGTTTTCAATGCTAGGTGTTCTACATCAGACAATACCCTGTTAAATGGCCTCCACATGCATGCATACACATGAGTATGTACATCCACACAAACATACCACACCACACAACTCCGCTCCAACCATTCAGCTTCAGTTACCAATGTTTTAAAAATACTTAATCCCTATTAAAATTAAAATACATAAAATCACATGTTTAGAGAGATTATCAAAAAAAATCCCTCCATTTCCAGTTTCTTTGGGGTGGAGGGGGGCGGTACAAGATTTGACAAACATAAACTTGCATTCCAGCATGGCCACCTAGCTGCAGTGGAGCGAGGGCTGCCTTAGCATGCATGCTAAGGGTATTGTGAGGGGTCGGCCATATAGAACACCTGCACCCTCCCCACAGACATTTCACTCTGTGATCTCAATGGTCATGGGCTCTCCAGTGTGGTAGACCCATTAGGCTGAGTGGACGCGGCATGGATGGTGAGTGTGGGTGGCCTGGGGAAGACCTTTGATGAGCAAGCAACCCAGGAAAGCAACCCGTGATAGCAAGTTGGGAAGCAGCTGTGTGAGAACCCGTTCATAATGATTTTGCATTTGCTTCCAAATGTCTTCGCTGCTCCCCATGGGGATCGGGTATGCATATTGAGAAAGAAGAGCTAAGGCCAGAAGGAAAGATGGCGCAAATTATTTCTAAATGCTAAAATAAACTTTCAAATGCACTGTGTTTGTTAACGATCTCTGTGTGAGGGTGTAATGTGTCTGAGAAGGATTAAAATCAGAGCCTTATTATCACTGAATCTTGTTGCCACATACAGGGGCGGAAAAAGGCCCAGATTTTCCTCTAAGTGAGCCTGGCCCTGCCAACCAGCAAAGGGATTGTCTGAAAGCCTGGCCCAGAAGTTTTGAAACCGAGACAAAGAGAACAAAGGCAAGATGGCTTCCTGTTGCACGAATCCTACATGGTCTTTTTGTTTGTTTGTTTTTGTTTTTTGTTTTTTCGAGACAGGGTTTCTCTGTGTAGCTTTGTGCCTTTCCTGGATCTCGCTCAGTAGACCAGGCTGGCCTCGAACTCACAGAGATCCGCCTGGCTCTGCCTCCTGAGTGCTAGGATTAAAGGCGTGCCCCGCCGCCGCCACCACCCGGCCCTACATGGTCTTAAAATAAAAACCCGGAGCCAGATATTGGGGTAAATGCTGAAAGATCCGAGGAAACAAGCCACACCCACTTCTCACCTCGCCAACTCCTCAGCTGATCCTGTCTCCACGAATCCTCAGACTGAATGCCTCTGAGTCCTCAGCCGAAAGGGCTCCCAGTTCCTGTCTCCTCACGCCTTATCTGCCTTTCTCCACCCGGCCATTTCACTTCCTATCTCAACCTTCCTAGTGCTGGGATTAATGGCATGTGAACTTCCCAAATACTGGGGTTAGAGGTGTGCGCCACCACTGCCCGGCTGTTTCTCTCCTAGACGGGATCAATCTCATGTAGTCCAGTGTGGCCTTGAACTCCCAGAGAGGATCTCCGATTCCCAAGTACTAGGATTAAAGATGTGTGCCACCACTGCTTGACCTCTATGCTTAATCTAGTGGCTGGCTCTGTCCTCTGATCTTCAGGCAGATTTTATTAGAGTACAACAAAATATCACCACAGCTTCCTTTGCTATTATTTTCACAGTGGGTTGCAAGTCAAGAAAATTAATTACCAAGTAAGCCCTGTTTTCTTTCATCTTATGGAATGCATTGGCGTGCGGCAGCAGTAAGCTAATAATTAAGGGCTCTTCTGCCTCCTCCGGATACTTTGATCTATGATGACATGACTCCATATTTTTGTCTGACTGAGTTTCTAAGTTCTTATTAGGGTCCATAAAAAAAATAAAAATAAAAAATAAAAAAAAAAACTGGTCAAAATCAAAGGGGCAAAGGTAAAAACAACAGTGGGAACTACCTGCATCTGGGAAATGGGAGATTTCACCTGAAATCACCCATATCTTCCATTACTTGTTTAATTTTCAACATGATCTAGCTTGAGGTCTGGGGATAGTACGAAAAAACAGTCAAACACTGCACTGTTGGTAGCAGCCCTTTAAACTAAGCAGGATTTCTATTGACAGAGACCTAATGTAAGTCTCCGGGGGAAAATAAAACTTTGCAAAATGGACGTGCATTCCCTCGTGGACATACACAAGTGATGCAGATTTACCATTTCTGCACATTCTTTTATTCAGATTTTCATTCTAGTAGAATGTGAGCGTGTGTGGGGTTTCTCCTCATTTATAACTGTTTTAGTAAAGCCCACAATTTATCGGCAATTCAAGTGTGGCAGGAGATATATAATTGTCATTGTTATTATTATTACTTTTTTCAAGATAGGATTTCTCTGTGTAGCCCTGGCTGTCCTGGACCTCTCTATAGACCAGGCTAGCCTTGAACTCCTGGAGATCCACCTGTCTCTACCTTCTGAATGCTGGGATTAAAGACGTGTGCCACCACTGCCCAGCTTTTTTTTTTTTTTTTTTAAGTGTTTGTCATTATTGAGAACATTACAGTGTGACTGGGAATCCTGATAATCAGTATGTTGAGATTTCTGATTTGACTGACCAGACTTTTAAAAAATTTTCTATTATTCATCTCTTCTAGATTAAAAAAAAAAAAAGATTCTTCAGGGAAATAATTTAATTCTCAAGAGATCTCGTTCTTGTCCGGTGGTCTTTTAATTTTTAGTCCTTTAGTTTGGTTTTATGGATGTTTTCGGCTTCCTTCTTGTTCTGTTGCCTTTAAGGTCCTTCTGGTTGTCGTGGTGGTTTGGGTGGGTATGGTTTCTTTCCCTTTGGAGACCTTCCTTTTACTCTACTAGGCAGAAACTAAAACTGAATTGGAAATTCTCTCTCTCTGTCTCTGTTTCCATCTCTTTCTGTTTCTCTCTCTCTCTCTCTCTCTCTATCTCTTTGTCTCGCTGTCTCGCTGTCTCTCTGTCTCTCCCTTTCTCTCTCCCTTTCTCTCTCCCTTTCTCTCTCCCTCTCTCTCTCTCTCTCTCTCTCTCTCTCTCTCTCTCTCTCTCTCTCTCTCTCTCGTGTGTGTGGGGGGGCGGGGCACTGGCACCCAAGGATTGTGCCATGAGCAGTCAGAGAACTTTAGTGTTGCACAGTCTCCAAATGTAGGGTTTTTTTTGTTGTTGTTTTGTTTTGTTTTGTTTGGGGGGGGGGGAGGAGCTTTCCTCCAGAGCTAGTCCAGCCAAAGAGAATCCCCTGCCTGGAGATTTAGATGGTTAGTCCCCTCTTTTCCAGAAACGACAAGTGCAGAGAGATGAAGGGAAGCGGATTCCATAAGCCAGTTTTCCCTCTCCTGTGCCCAGGGTTCTTCCTGAGCTGGGCAGGGATAGGAGGCAGAGAGCGCCCAGCCTTCTGGAACGTGCAGGCTTGAGCTTGCTCTCTTCCACACTCAAATAGTCACCATGATTTTGCCTCTGCAATCTTCAGCCTTCTAACCACTGAGACACTCCCCTCACCCCCACCCTGGTGCTGGAATCTTTTGTTTGTATATATTTACGTGATTCATTTTGGAATATAAAAGGGTTCATTTACCCCTAATTGGATTGTTGGCATTATCAACAAGTTTCAATTCATCTTCAATACAAACTTAATTCTTGTAAATTTGTAAAAGTGTCTGCATCTGACTTAAATAGAAGAGTAGCTGTTTTCCTGGCTTTTAAGAAAAGCGAACTGGTTTAAGGCCATGTTGCAGGAAATCTAACTTGAGGGTATATAACTCATAAATCACTAAACACCTTGACCACTGGCAGCAATCATATCTGACCTCTTCCCCGAGTGGAGCAAGAAGGGGTACTTGTTCTAGGAGGCACCAAAAGTCAATTGGGTTAGTGAAGTTAAAACACTGTGTAATCCCAGGGCCCTGGTGGAGCTCAAGATATAGAGCCCACATTGAGAGCGCAGGGGAACCAGGAAAGCAGAGGGCAAGTCCTGAGCCAGCAGTTGTGTGGGGGATGAGGAGAGCAGGTGCCCGGAGTCCTGAGGGCTTGGGAAGAGAGGTCCTCTTGGAAGGAGCAAGGACAAGGAGATGCATGTGTAAGGAGTCCCACAACACGTCCCAGTCAGATGATAGACTTGCAGCTAAGCTTTCATCTACACAGGAAGGTGGGGTTGAGGATCCTAACGACTGGTGCAGCCTAGCCCAGGTTCTGGAAAGAATGTGCTGAAGTAAGTTTTCTGGTATACTTAAAAGTAAATGCTGGGCTAGTGTTATTAGTTATAAATAAAAAAGGTATTTACCTCTACTAGACCAAACTAAAACCTAACACTGGGTAACTTGGCATTTAGTTCATTTCTTCTTTAATAAACTTATCAGATGAGTGTCAGACCCTGTGCAGAGCCCGGGAACACACTTTATTTATTTAGCTGTGGTCATTGACAACCGTAGCCCAGTGAGGAGGCACTCCAAGAGGACACAGAACCAAGAGTTCTTCCCAGTGCCTGCTGCATTGGAAAGGACTCACTGTACCTGGACTAACCCTTCTCTTTTGCATAGGTTAAGCTAAAGTTTCTTTCAGAATTACAGCTCATGCTACTCCCATCTCTCATGAGCTCTGTATGGCAAATCTGAGAGCGTCCGGTGTCACTTGACCTTTGCTTAGCCAGACATCCAGGGATAAGTTTCAGAGTGTCTGTGAACTCTCTAATGCTAGATGCAAATTGTGTGGGTGTGCTTTTTCCTGGTCATAGATTTTGTTAGTGTCTCAAAGGAGTCTGTGAGGACAATTATAATTAGTGTCTTAAATTTCCTTAATCCAGTAAAGGAACTTTTGCCTCCGTGTTTTTTGTTTTGTTTGTTTGTTTTGGTTTGTTTTTTTTTGTTTTTGTTTTTTTGTTTTTTTTTTTTTTAACATCTGCATCACTCTACCTTAGAGCTGTGTTAGTTATTGCTGTGTGGCCCTTTATAACCCTGCAATCTTCTTCCACCTTCGTGTCCTCATATCCAGAAATAGGAGGAGTATGGGGCACGAACCCCCTACCCTTTCTCATAGCAACCCCATACTTAGCCTGTAACAACAATATAGGCGGTCTTACTCATAACAATAACATAATATCTTCAAGCAGACTAGAAATTGCATTTCCAAGGCAATCTGTTAGATTGAGTTTTTTGTTTGTTTGTTTAGCTGTTTGGTTATGTTTGTTGTTCAGAAAATGCTCAAGTTCAAAAGTCAAGTACCATCCACATTTAGTGGACACTCTCAACACGCAGAGCCCAGCACTCCATGCTGTGGGAGGGGAGGTGGGGACGGACTGTGCTTTGCACCTTCAAGAAAAAGGGATGTTTCAGAAAGTAATCAGAACGCCAAGGGGATTGGAGAGAAGACGCTGCTTGGTGCTGTTTTGTGACCATCTCAGAGGGCTCCGTGAGCCTAGGTCAGCTGACTGGCTAGAGAGTGCAGGCAAAGTCTGTCCACAGGGCAGCCTGCACACCTCTGGCCACACTGGCCTCCGTGTCTGCCTGTCACATAAATGGCTGGGCCTGCAGACTGACAGCCCGTCAGAAATATATTAGGAACAAATAAGCAGAGGAGAGAAGTTTTCTTTGTCTTTGGAGAAACAGAAAGGCTGAAAGCAACCAGTGAAGGGGAAGCTGGGCTGGAGTGTGAAGGCATTAGAGGGGATAAAGCACATTCAAAAAAATGTAAGGCAGTTTGAAAAGTGATAAACTGTCATTAGTGTGGTTTCATATTCTAAACAATAATCTGTTTTTTTGAGCTGAACTAATACAACTAATACAAATATGCCTTGCCTGAAACTCATGGACTGTAACGGTTTCCTAAAATGTGCATTGAGAACATGTATACATGTTGACTTTTCTTTTTGTTAAGTGGTATGTAGTGTAGCCTCCACTAGTAACATGACTCATAAATTCGTGGACTGCTTTTAGAAAAATGTTCATGAAGCAGCTTCGCATTCTCCTGGGCAGCACGTTAGAATGGGCTAATTATTTTACTCTCTGTCCTTAGGGTGAGCTGTCATCTGCCAAACTTTCAGGACAGCTCAGGGCTTAGAAGAGGGCTCATCTAAATAAAGGCCGGCTAAAGTGACATTGTGCGGATTTAATCCTCCGGCTGCCTGTGGGACCAAAGGCTGATTTGCAAGACTCTTCCTTTCTGGAGTTCAGATTATTAAGTCTCCAGGGTCCTGCGACTTGACAGCAAGAGGAAACACAAAATGAAGGTCAGCCATGAGTCCCCGCTGCAGGGACTCGGGGCCCACCCAGGGGCTTTTACACTCTGCAGTGCAAGACTGCCTGATTGCACAGGGAAATAAAGCGGAGCCTTTGTCCCCCGTCGCAGCCACCTACCACACAGGGCATCCGATTCCGCCCCTGGAGGAGTTATGGTAACTGGATGTGCTGCTTCGGCTGTGCAGCCAGCGCTTGGAAACCCGAGGTGAGGGAAGGCAGGAGGGGCCTGGAGTGAAGCCCCGCTGGGCCGTGCAAGCTCTCTCCAGCCTCTGAGTCTTGCAAGGACTTCTTTTTGCTCCGCTCTCGGTGCTCTCATGGACACTGCTCCGGGAGACCTCAGCTCACATCTGCCTCCCTTGTGGCCTCTGCCCGGCCTACAAGCCGCCCTGACAGTGGCTCTGGGCTGAGATGGAGACGTGAGCCCGCATGGACGATGACTGCAGTGTTTGCGAATGGAGGCGGCCTGGTGGTGAACACACACTGTGACCGGTGGGACCGGAGGGACAGCGCGGAAAGCAGCTGCCAGACCGAGTGTGGCCAGGAAGGCGAGGAGGACCAGCGGCGCCAGCTGACCCCCTTCGAGAAACTGACTCAGGACATGTGCCAAGACGAGAAGGTGGTGAGGGAGATCACGCTGGGGAAGCGCATCGGCTTCTATCGCATTCGAGGGGAGATCGGCAGCGGGAACTTTTCCCAGGTCAAGCTGGGGATTCACTCCCTAACCAAAGGTAGGGCTGGACTTCCCAAAGATCCCCTCCCTGTGAGGTCTTGGGGCTCTAATTGAAGGTGGGGCTAGAAGGTTACTTAAGTCCATGTTTGTATTGATGTGTCACTAACAACGGCCTGGAATGCTATAGGAGACCTCCCAGACCACCAGGGTCTCCGGATAGTAGGGTACAGAGTCCCCTCTAGCCTAGCCAGACAAACTACTGCTGTTCTTTTGGGGCCTTTTCTGCCTTAGTCTTCTGAGTTCGCGTTCCCAGGGATAGGTGGCTCTTCACACTTTCCAGTTGGGACTCTGGATGATTGATGCTCACCACTTTGGCTTAAGGGAGGGCTGTGGAGAGCACATTGGCTATCCTAGCCTCATTGGGCCCTTTCCCAGAGTTACCCCAACTTATCTAAAGCTAGCAACTGGCATAAGAGAGAACATTGGCAAGTTAGCTATTGAAGCCCATATCCTCTCCTTAGAGACCCTTCTTGATGTTGTCTCCTTGGCCAACCCTGTTACCATGCCCCAAGGTCCTGTTTTTTTCTTTCTTCCTTCCTTCCTTCCTTCCTTCCTTCCTTCCTTCCTTCCTTCCTTCCTTCCTTTCTTCCTTTCTTTCTTTCTTTCTTTCTTTCTTTCTTTCTTTCTTTCTTTCGTTTCTCAAGACAGGGTTTCTCTGTGCACCATGCCGTGGCTGTCCTGGAACTCGCTTTGTAGACCAGGATGGCCTCAAACTCATAGAGATCCACTTGCCTCTGCCTCCCAAGTTCTGGGATTATAGGCATCTGTCACCACCTCCCGGCTGCTTTTTCCTGTATAAGAGTTCAGCCCCAGTCCCACGCCCCTCTAATCTGTTTTACTTCTGCTGAAAATGCTCCAGGGCTGGAGACCTAGCACAGTGGTATGGAACTTGCCTAATACGCAAGGCCCTGAGTTCAGTCACCAGCACAGCTAAGAAAAAAGCATCATACATGTGCATGCCTGTGTGGACACCCACAACACACATGTACCTTGGTCACCAAAGCACCAAATTTCCCGCCACTCTGAAGCCTCCTGGGTATTCTGGGTTCACATTTCCCCGACTCAGCTACCTTACTTAGTTATCTCTGTAAACTCAAGTGCTTTTCCCGTTTCCTAGTCTCCATTTTCAAAATGCACCCAGTAACAAACACTGCTTACTTCTATGGCTGTCAGAAGGAATGAATATGTGATCAATAAATAGTTACTGATGTAATTTTTCAGTCACATCTATCTTCCCTTTCCAACACCAAAGATAAATTGAAGTCTTGTTTGTTTGTTTGTTTGTTTGTTTCTGTTTTTGGTGTATGTGTGTTGGTGTGAATGTACATATGTGCCCTGGAACTGGAGTTATAGACAGTTGTGAACTACCATGTAGATGCTGGGAACCGAACCTGAGTCCTCCAGCAAGAGCAGCCAGTGCTCTTAACAGCTGAGCCATCTCTCCAGCCATAAGTCTCTTTTTCTTTTCTTTTCTTTTCTTTCTTTCTTTTTTTGTTTTGTTTTGCTTTTGTCTAGACAGGGTTTCTCTGTGTAGCTTTGCGCCTTTCTTGGATCTTGCTCTGTAGACCAGGCTGGCCTTGAACTCACAAAGATCTGCCTGCCTCTGCCTCCCAAGTGCTGGGATTAAAGGCATGCGCCATCACTGCCAGAAGTCTCTTTTCAACAGAAGTTCATCCCTCATAGAAACCAAAATCAGTTCACCTGCATTCCCTATGGATTGTGACTTCCAACTCTGACTGCCTATAAGAATTATTTCGGAAGGTTAAAAACAAACCACTCCAGAGCTTTTTATTTAATTTTTCTGGGGTGAGATTTGGCATGAGACTTATTTTAAAACTCTCCAGGAAATAGAAACACCACCTAAGCATCTTGCATACACTGTAGATGTCCTCTAAAGGGGTAATTTTCTGGGTTTTGTCACAAATAGATCATCTAGATATTATTTGTCTTCAAATTCAATTATATAGTATTATGTCAGACTTTCATAGTCTTTCAATGTTCAATCTTGTTTTGCTTGAGGTAATACTCACTTACTCAACAAAAGAGGTATTGCGTTAGGCTCTAGGGGATATAAAGAGAAATAGTAGTCGGTACCCTCAGGTATAAGGCAAGAGAAGACATATGCAAACAAGGACAACGAAGAATTTGAGAAATACATGAGTCAAGTTGTGGGTTTAAGTCTTCCAGCTTGGAAATGTTGCACAAGAGGCCAGAGAACAACTGAATGGGGTCAGTCCTCCCCTTGATGAAGAAAGGCATCTGTAGGACTGCTATTGGTCAGGGTCCTCCAGAACAGACTGTGCTGAAGACCTGGGGGTGGGGTTTTATTGTAAGGTTGAGGTCACATGATTGTGAAGACTAAGAAGTTCCATGATCTGCAGTAGAACTGGAGCCCCAGCAGAGACAGCGGGAGCTGTTTAGAAGCCAGTGGGCCCATGGCCAAGAGCCAATGTTCTACTGGTTGAATGGTTGAATCTGGAAGCTAGGAAAAAAACTCAGTGTCTCAGGATTAGACAATCAAAGAGAGGGCATTTTAAAATTCAGACTGGGCAAAGCCCACCTACATTTTGGTGAACCACTTGCTTTATTCAGTCTACTAATACGAATTGTCCACTCTTACAGATGCATCAGAATAAATGTTTGACCACATCCCTGGGCGCTCCCACGGCTAGTTAAGTTGACAGAATTAGCTTTCAAGGTTGGTTACTATGTGGATGTAGAACTGGGGTTGGGAGATGGCAGTGGACTTGGCTTCCTTGTCTGTGTGAACCGAACAAAGAGTGGTGCTGTTAGTATACGTAGTGCAATATTAAAAGAATGAGTGCATGTGGGGTGGGAAACAAGCAAGAAATGCTGATGTCCAGAAGAAACCGTCCCCTGGGGAGGGATACGGCATGAGATCAGAGCAGGGTTTGCATTGATTACAGAAGTCAGTCATGGAGAGGGTCAGCAAAGAGGAGCAGTATGTAATATTTTACACCCAAAGTGGTGGCTGGCTTGCACCCACTTTTTTCTTTTCTTTTTTTTTCTTCTTTATTTTTTCTTCTTCTTTTTTTTTTTTTTTTTGATGCTGGAGATTGAGCCTGGGTCCTCACATATGCCAACTGAAGCTCTACCCCGAACTACACACTACCCTTCTCTTACTTTTCTTTAGAACCAAGGTCTCCTTAAGCTGCCAAGGCTAGCATTGAACTCATGTTGTAGCCCAGGCATACCACGAACTCATTATTCTCTGGCCCTAGCTAGCCTCTTGAGTAGATGGGGTTACAGGCCTGTGCCAGGAGGTCCAACACAGTTAAGGGTTCAAGTATACATAAGCACGTATAGACAGAGTGGTTTGCATGTGTGTGTACGTGGTGCTGAGAATCAAACTCATCGTCTAGCACAGTGTAACTGAGCATTCTACCACTCAGCTACCTGGAGTGGTTTTGAATGTATTTACTCTTTCTCTGTGCACACCATGACTTTCTTATTTTAATTTTTTAAAAGATTCACTGTTAGCCAGGAGTGGTGGCACACGCCTTTAGTTCCAGCACTCGAGAGGCAGAGGCAGGCGGATCTCTGAGTTTGAGCAATCTGGTTTATAGACCATGATTCTTAAAATGGTTGGGGAAATGAAGAGGTAACGCATGTGAAGTATATAGGGTCTGTAGTCACTCAATAAATGTTGGCTATAAATTTTTATACAATTTTTATAAATTTTACTTAAATCAACTTATTTAAAAAGGAAGTAAGTCAGTGTTACAATAATGGGGACAAAAGCATCAGCTGATTGGAAGGATGGTAAAAATTTGGATATAATAATGTGATGGTAAAATAAGTACAACTCAAACAGATTTTTAAAGTTGTAAGGGAAAATTACCAGCTAACAAAAAGTAATTGAGTAAAACAACCAATAAAAACATTCTTTTTGCATTGATTAATTAGGATAATTCAATGAAAATTGGGCTGGGAAAACATTTTTTATTCTGGAATAACATTTTATGTGGTTGAGGGCAACTTGAGGCTTCCTAAGCACTATGATTACTTTGTGCCCTGTGAGTCTTAAAGGCTCTGCTTTGGGAAACCATGACATCGTCCAGTCTTCTCTGTCTTACAGAAGAGGAGATAAAGGCCCACACGTGGCTGCTCCCATGTTACAGCAAAGCTGGGTATAGAACTGGGCGCCTTCTTCCTTCACAGGGCTTCTCTGGAACTGTGGGATAATGTTGAGGAGGCATGTCTCTTACCCTGCCTTCAACAAGCTAGCCAAAGTTAGCTGCTGATGCCTTCTTTGCACCTGTGGACACCCTCCCCTCCCTATTTTGACAATATTCCTGAGCATTGGTTTTTGTCAAGGAAACAGCAAGGAACAGTAAGAGTATGTAACTGTGTGAGTCTGCTTCGCAATACTAAGACAAAGTACCTGAGATAACACACTTTGGGGGGGGCGCGTTGTTTTGTTCATGTGTTAAGAAGTTTGTCCCCATTGCCTTTGGTTCTGTGGTGAGGAAAGACAGCTCAGTGGGAAAAGTAGTGGAAGAAGCTTGGAAGTAAAAAGGGAGACATGGGAAGGCACCAGGGTCCCAATATCCCCTTCAAGGGGACATCCTCAATGTCTAACATCATTCTTATAGGCCCCAACTCTTAAGCATCATGGACCAAGGACCAAGTCTCTAACACATGGACTCTGGGGGGTACTTCATAGCCAAACTACAGCAGTAACCAGATCTTACAAAAGAAGCATGGAGTCTTTTACAGCTGACCTCCTGCCTGTTCTCTTCCCCATTCACACAATGTCAGGCAGACAGGAGCCATCATGTCTTCTGTGGGAAGGGATAGGGCAATCCCGAGGGAAGACATGGACTTGGGAGTTATTCAGATTTGTGTGGACTTGTGATTGATTCTTTGTCTTTCTCTCTGGGTAAGTACAAAAAAAAACCCATGTTTCCGTTGCGTGTGTTTTCCCATGTGTAAAGCAAGGCAACAGTTAGCCTGTATTAACTGCACAGGATTGTTGGATGGAGCAGATTAAAAGGTATATACTATCTTTTCAGTTTGCTTTCTGTTGTTGTGATAAAACATTCTGACCAAAAGCAACTTGGGGAGGAAAGGTTTCTTTGGTGTACACACCTCAATCACCGTCCATCACTGAGAGAAGCCAAGGTAGGAGTTCGAGGCAGAAATCTGAAGGCAGCAACTGGCGCTGCTCACTGCCTTGCTCTCCATGGCTTGCTCAGTCTGCTTTCTTATACACCCCAGCACCACCTGCCCAAGAGTAGCACCACTCCCAGTATGCCCACAGTGGCCTGGGCCCTGGTACATCAATCATTCATTGAGAAAATGCTTGCCCATAGGTCAATTTGATGAGGGAATTTTCTCAATTGAGTTGTCTTTCCAGATGACCCTAGCCTGTGCAGAGTTAACAAGAAACTGGCCAGAATGAACGAGCTCCATAGCATGTGCTAGACAGAGCACATGGGAAGTATTCATTAAATGACAGCTTAGTCTTCTTTCAAAGCAGTCTGGATTCTTCAGGTCCGAGCCATTTATCAGTCAGGTCCAGGAGTATAGGTCTGCTCAAATTAGCTCACGAGGAAAGAGATGAAGTAGGGAGTTCTGGGGACCCACATGTCAATCATCCATCTTTTAAACTCCTTATGGGATTTCATGGCTTTCCATGGTAATATTTAATCTATATTATCATGGTGTTTACCATCGTCATAAATATCTCTCTACCTCTCTGGACAGAGTGACACTCAATGTTTATTATCCAAAGGTGCACCGTGGCCAGGAATCGTGGTTGCCAGCTCAAGTTCTCTATAAGCTTCCCTTGATGGCCCATCTCCCTTCCATTAGTCCCTTTCTATTTCAGTTCAAATTCTGATATCGATGCACATGCTGGCTCGCTGGACAGCTGTGCCGGCTGCTTTAGAGGGAAGGCCACTGTAGTCTGTAAGACCACATGCCCACTACTCTCTCAGCAGAGCTCCAGGTCTGAAGCGTCTGTAAGGTGAATAAAGAAGGTGGCATGCTGGTAAGTGTAAGTGGACCCGCCATGGACAGACTAACCAGCTAAGCTGAGAGAATGCCACAAGACAGGAGCAAGGCAATGTTCGTTTTGTAGACGGGCTGTTAGGTGAGAAGAAAAGTGATGGTCAGTGTTTGTGAGCCAAATGGTTTCCTGTTTGGTATATTATAACGTTAACCTCAGACCTGTCTGCCTGAGTTTCAGAAAACACCAGTTCCCTACTGTGTGGATGGGGCTTTGTGAGGTTTGCATGCTCTTCTTGTGCTGAACCATCATAGCCTAACCCTGTTCGCAAAGGTCCAGTTTCACCCCTGGTTATGGGACAGCACATGTGACAGTGGGCAGGGAAGTTGATAGTGGTTTGCAAAAATGTAGCCCCTGTCCAAAGCCAGTTTGGTCAGAATCGTCAGGAGGTTTTTCTAGGAAACACAAACAGTGTGGGTATCAGAAAACAGAGCATTTCAATGCCCGGGAAGTTCCCAGGACAGTAGCTAAGGATAAATAATAATAAAAGCAATGTCACCAGCTGCTCTGGATCTCCAGGAATAAGATGATGATATGCACCTCTCTCCAGGCAGGAGCTTATTTTCACAGCTGACAGTGTAGATTCTCTTGGGATCTGCAGGGAGATAGGGAGGCTGAGAGCCATCGTGAATCTCCTTTTAGGCTGATTGGAAATTTCTCAAAAGCAATGATGCACCGAGCTTCTGAATGTTTTATGTCCCATCTGTTGTCCCCAACAGACACAAAAGAAACCACAGGCACCAGAGCTTTTCTTGGAGGCTGGCCTTTCTGACCTCTGCCTTGTTCTTTCCTCGGCTTAAGTTTCAAGAATCTTTGCTTCTTCTCTTTCAGGTTGTTTATTCCTTGCTTTACTCACTTATTTTTCTTTATTTAGTCATTTGATTATTTGTGTGTGCCATGTACGTGTGTGTGTGTGTGTGTGTGTGTGTGTGTGTGTGTGTGTGTGTACATGCATGTGGGTGGGTAGATTCACCCAAATATTCATGTGTGGCGGCTAGAGGCTGACATTGGAATCTTTTCCTTTATCTCTATCTCACCTTTAAAAAAATTAAAAATTCATTCTTTGGTAATTTCATACATGCATACAATGTATCTCTTTTCACCTTTAAATTTTTTTTTAAATTTACTCTATGGTAATGTCATACATAAATATATTTAGATAATATTCCCCCAAACTGATTTCTCCTTCAGTTCTTCAAAGGCCTGAACCCCCCAACCCTTTTCTAACTTCATCTCCTTCTTTTATAAGTCACCGTGTCCAATTATTGCTGACCATATGTGTCCACCATTTTTTTTTACATTATTCATTTTGTCAACAGACTTGGAGCTCACTGTTTGGTAAGACTGGCTGACCAGAGATTCCATGGGACCCACCTCTCTCTGCTCCCCCCCCCTTTTTTAAAGATTTATTTATTTATTATGTACACAGAAGAGGGTGCCAGATCTCATTACAGGTGGTTGTGAGCCATCATGCGGGTGCTGGGAATTGAACTCAGGACCTCTGGAAGAGTAGTCGGTGTTCTTAACCTCTGAGCCATCTCTCCAGGCCCCGGAGCTGTAGCTTTTACAGTTTGTTCTGGGGATACAAACACAGGTCTTCATGCTTACATATCCAGTGCTTTACCCACTGACCAATCTCCCCAGTTACCATTAAACAAACAAACACTATATACTACACACCTCCTGAGTGCATGCTTTGTTCTGGACTTTACAGAGATGAATAAGATGTGCCTCTTGTCTTGTAGGTACTAATAGCTGTTCAGAGGAGACTGACTGAAAACAGTTAAAACATGTTGTCACAGAGTAAGGCTATGGGTGTGTAATGGGGACTATGGGGTCCAGCCCCTTGATAGTCCCCTCCCAGGATCCGGGAAGAATCTACAACCAGCTGATAATTAATCTTTGATGAAAAGATATGAATGTATGTACACGAAACTCCTTAGTCCACAGACTTTATTAGTCTGAGTCAGTTCTCTCTCTACAAGCTTCTATTCTGCTCTCGTGCCTAGCTCCTTTCTTGCCTGATTTCTCTCTACATTTATCTGTTGTCCCCTCTAAGTTCTAACTTAATTCTCTCATCCTAGTTCTCATCCATCTAGCTCCTTCCCATCTTAGTTCCTCTCCCATGTCCTTCTCTCTCATCTGGCTCTTCCTCATCTTGTTCTTCCCCATCTGGCTCTTCCTCATCTTGTTCTTCCCCATCTGGCTCTTCCTCATCTTGTTCTTCCCCATCTGGCTCTTCCTCATCTTGTTCTTCCCCATCTGGCTCTTCCTCATCTTGTTCTTCCCCATCTGGCTCTTCCTCATCTTGTTCTTCCCCATCGGGCTCTTCCTCATCTTGTTCTTCCCCATCTGGCTCTTCCTCATCTTGTTTCTTCCCCATCTGGCTCTTCCTCATCTTGTTCTTCCCCATCTGGCTCTTCCTCATCTTGTTCTTCCCCATCGGGCTCTTCCTCATCTTGTTCTTCCCCATCTGGCTCTTCCTCATCTTCCATCTTGTTCCTCTAGTTCTCTCTGTCATCTCTTCAATCTAGTTCCTCCCCATCTAGTCCATTCCTCTCCAGTTCTTACCCATCTAGTTCTTCCGTTCTCTTTTTTCCTCTCTCTTCTCCATCTCCTTATTCTCTTTAAGTCTCTCAGGAATCCAGTTATAAACCCAAGCAATAGCAATCCTCTGGCAGAGCAAGGTCACCAGGCTTGAATTCTTTTTTTTTTTTTTTGGGGGAGGGGGTTCCGAGACAGGATTTCTCTGTGTAGCTTTGTGCCTTTACTGGAACTCGCTTTGGGGACCAGGCTGGCCTCGAACTCACAGAGATCCGCCTGCCTCTGCCTCCCGAGTGCTGGGATTAAAGGCGTGCACCACCACTGCCTGGCAGCAGGCTTGAATTCTTACGGGGTCATAAAGGCGGGCAAGAATTTTCCTCAAGCAGTGACCACCAGGCTTTCTTTTACAACCCAAAAGGGGAGTGGTAAAGGAGGAGGTCAATAGAGAGCTAATGATCAGTTAGTATATCAAGAAGGGGATCTATGTGCTCAGTCTACATTCCTAGAAGTGGTTAGGTAAGAAGTTAGGGGTCTATTAGTAAGGTTGTATAAGAAAGGAGGGTCTCACCCTAAATTGCACAAGAAATAAAGCTATCTGCCTGACCTAGGAGACTGGTGTTGTTTCATTTGGCCTTGGATGCTTGATAGGTATTTAGATAAATACACTGTTAGGAGTTCTTGGAAGGATGCATAGCATTACAAGAAAATCACTGTAGGAACCAGTATATATATATATATATATGCTAAAATATCACCAAGACTCCTTAAGCCATGGCTTGACCTTCAGAAAAGTCCTTGACTTTTCCAGCTAGTAGCTTTTGTGATAGTAACTGAATTCCATTACATTTTCCTGTGGCTTGCAGCAAGTGTGGGCTCCCTGGGCACCAGCAGAATCTAGACAGTGTCTATTGACTAGAAAGATTTGCAGTGGGTCCTAGGATTTGCTGCACAGGACACAGTGGGAAAAGCTCCAGGAAGAGAGATAGTATGTACCCACAAGTGGGAACCAGTGAGGGGACACTATTGGTAAAATTATTAGGGCCACTCCACGTAGTTAAAAGTGAGGTTTATTTTGTGGGGCAAATTACAAATGAAGGGATAGGTAGATTGTAGGATCTGGCAAAGGTATGGCGCAATCCAGCAGTGTTCTCTGGAGAACTCTGCTCAGTCTACCTCCAGCATCCAGGGTCCGGGCACCAAGAGATCCCTCTCTTTTGGATCCTGGGTCTTCAGCTTCCTCTCTCCGCCCTGCCTTGTGGGCGTGACCATTACGGAAGCCCCAATGGGGGTTGGAACTTCCAGGCCAAGGCTGGGATGGCTACCCCCTACAGGACACTTGGAAATTTAAAAGTAGCCAACAGAGCTGGGGCAGACAGCACCCACAGAGTGGCAGGCGCAAACACGGGTGATGTTGATGCAATCATTGGCTTGTCCACAAAGACTCTTCTTGCGTGGTTGGATCTTGTCATTTAGTTATTAGAAAGCCACCGAAGATGGTAAACAAGGAATTAATGTGATCTGCTTTCAGTGAGCAAGGTGAACGGAAGGTGGGGAGTCATAAGAGCAAATGAAGCCAGTCTAATGATCCAGATGAGCGAACCATGACGTCCATTGTAACTCAGGGGGTGGCAAAGAGGACCGAGAGGTGCAATTGAAAAGTGGTTTAGAATACTGACAACGGGGCCGTGTGCTGGCTCAGTGGATAACATGCTTGCACAGCAAGTGTGAGGACCAGAGTTCAGACATTCAGGGCTCACGTACAAACCAGGTGGGCCAGTCTGTAATCCCAGTGCCAAAGAGGCAAAGACAGGGGTCTGCAGAGTAAGGGGGCTCGTTGGACTAGCTGAATTTGTGAGCTCTGGCCTTAGCAAGAGACCCTGCCTCAACACACAAAGCAGAGAGAGATCGAGGAAGGCACTCGGCATCAGATACCGTGTCGTATTATAACCTGGAGCTCCTCCACATTTATTATAGGTGTTAAACATTTGACAAATATTTGGCTAATTGACTCAGTATACTAACTTCTCATGGAAGCAAGATTGAAGAAAAGCTAGCAGATGGAAGGAAGATGGGGCTAGGAACTAACTCATGCAGTCCTGAGCAAAGAAAGCCCATTCGTTTTAAGAAAGTAATCCCGCCAGCGGTGGTGGCGCATGCCTTTAATCCCAGCACTTGGGAGGCAGAGGCAGGTGGATCTTTGTGAGTTCGAGGAAAGGCGCAAAGCTACACAGAGAAACCCTGTCTCGAAAAACAAACAAACAAACAAAAAGCCCAAACCAAACAAAGAAAGAAAGTAATCCCTCCTCTTACAGGAGAAGAGATGATGCAGAAGGAAGAAATTTTGGAGGTATTCATTATGGATACTTAATAATTTGAAGCCTTCACATAAATTTGCAGGTATCAGGATTCTCTTGAAAACTAAAAAGCAGAAAAACTGACAACTTGAGATCTGTGGTCAAAATAGCAATGGCCATTGGAACTGAGTAACAGCAGCTGTCCCATCTCAGACACACCTCAGGACCCTGCAGCCCCACTGATCACCTTTCCCTGTCCCCACCATCTGTCCTGCCCACACGTCAGCTCCTCCTCTGCACTTCCCACACTGCAGTCAGACCACTGTTTCCACAATTGGAGTCAAGATTATGACATTCTGCACAAAGCCCTGGGTGTCCCAAGGCTGCCTTCCCTGAAACAGGCTCCAAGACTGTGCATTACCTCACCCTGCTAGCACTCCTGGCTCATCTGGGGATCCCTCACTTCACATCTCCATCATAGAAGGATATATATATATATATATATATATATATATATATATCGCCCCCCCGCCCCCCGAACATGTGTTTAAGGAGCAGATGGGGCTGGGGAACTGGCTTAGTTGGTAAAGTACTTGCTTCACCAGTATGAGCACCTGAGTTTGGATTCCCAGAACCCACCTAAATCACTGGCCGTCAGTGTCCTTTTGTCCCCTGGGGTGGTGAGGCAGAAGGCAGAGACAGGGAGAGCCTCAGAAGGAAGACTCCTGAAACACTGGCCAACTAGCTTAGCCTACTTGGCAAAGGTACAGGACCATGAGAGGCCTGATCTTAAGTAAAAGATGAAATATGCCTAAGGAGAAAAGACACTCATGGTTGTCCTGTGATGGTGTACATGCATCTCCACATCTGTGCACACACGTGAGTAGATATGAAGACTGAGTTCTTTAGGGAATGACATTTCAACCAGCGAATAACAATTTGGAGTACTAGGGCTTTAATTTTTTTTTTTTTTTTTTTTTTTTTTTTTTTTTTTTTGAGACAGGGTCTCTCTAAGTCGTCCTGGCCATCCTGGAACTCGCTATGTAGATCAGGCTAGCCCTGAACTCACAGGTATCTGTTTGACTCTGCCTCCCAAGTGCTGAGATTAAGGGTGTGCGCTGCTACACCTGGCTTTAATAATGTTTGATGTGATTCTACATTTGTGTCATAAAGCAAAGCATGGCTGTCATGTGGTTTAACAGGAGACGAGGCCGTCAAGGCACCTGGGGAGCAGAATCGGAAGGACTCACTCCAGTAGTACCTGTCTCACCCAGTTGTCCTGCCCGGGGAGGGAAGCCTTTGCTAAAGCCTTGAATTTAATGGGAGGGTTCTAGTGAAGGGAGATTAAGATCCCCACTGCCGCTGGTCGGGGGTGGTGGTGGCGGCGGCGGCGCAAGCACATCTCTGTGAGTTCAAGGCCAGCCTGGGCTACAGAGTGAGTTCCAGGACAGGCTCCAAAGCTACATAGAGAAACCCTGTCAATGTGCCCCCCCCCAAAAAAAGATCTCCACTGCTGAACACTCACAGTGCCTGGGGAGGTAAGGGCCACAGAGATCAGTACTGTTAAGGGAGCCCAAGACAAGGAGAGGGGAGGAAGGAAGCAGGAGTAAAGGCTTCTGCTGAGTCTGCGAGTCCAGGAGGCAGAATTGTAGCTCTTGCAATAACAACTCACTCAACAGACTGTACAAAATGTTGGTTCAGGGAAACAGCGAGAGGCAGCCAGCGCTAACCACTGAAAGGCAGAAAAGATGTGAGCAAGGAAGAAGAATGTCCAGAGGATGGATGAGGCTGATAGCCTGTAGAGATAGCCAAACTGGGACTTAATTATTCATGGTTTGCTTCTCCGAGTCGCTCAATATTAGCTCCCGCAGAAGCACCGCACACATTAGACAGCATTACTCCTGCCCCTTTCGGAAAGCCGAGTTGACCTTTACCATGCTGATAACACTCCTGCTCTGCGCAGCTATTTTCCTGCCAGTAACACTCTACCAAAGTTCTCCGAAGCAGGTGTAAGAAATCTGTCAGTCTCTTCTTGCTTGTCTGACAACCGCTTTCTGGACAGTCTGGCCAAATTTAAATCACAAAATGATGTTGTGCTATGAACTCAAGATTCATTTATTTTTAGGGTGCCCATTTTTGTCATGTGCTCTGTATTTACTGTAAAAAAAATTACAAGTATTAGTAATCGATACAAAATGTATAGAAAAACTATCTGTGACTCTTTGGATAAGTCTTCTAGGGGTGGGGTGTAGTTCAGTTGGCGAAGTGCTCACTCAGTATACACAAAGCCCTGGCTTTCGTTCCTAGCCCTACAAAAAGGTAGGTGTTAGTAGACATGCTTGTAATCTTAGCACTTGAGAGATGGAGGCAAGAGGTAGGAAATTCAAGGGTTTTTTTTTTTTTTTTTTTGAACTGGGGATCGAACCCAGGGCCTTGCGCTTGCTAGGCGAGCGCTCTACCACTGAGCTAAATCCCCAACCCCTCAAGGTTATTTTTAATTATATAGTGAGTTCAAGGTCATCTTGGGATACCCTTTCTTAAAAAAAAAAAAAAAAAGTAGAGAGCTTTTCTAAATATTTGTTTTGTTTTGTTTTGTTTTTCGAGACAGGGTTTCTCTGTAGCTTTGGAGGCTATCCTGGAACTCTCTTTGTAGACCAGGCTGGCCTCGAACTCACAGAGATCCACCTGCCTCTGCCTCCCGAGTGCTGGGATTACAGGCATGCACCACCACCGCCCGGCTTCTTCTAAACATTTTAATAAAATGTCTCACCATATTTTTTCTATAGGAGTGAATATTTATATTTTCTTATGTCTTTTACATATTTAACATCTTTTCGCATCAATAAGCACAGATTGACATCATTTGGGGGCATATTGTCATAAACAAAGATGAGCTACAGTTTAACCATCTCTTGCTGGTCCCTTGCTATTCCCTGTAACACACGCACCCTTGTACACCTATCGGGTTATTTCTTTAAGATTAACTGCTAAAAGTGAAATGGTTGGATTAAAAGATGTAATCATGTTTAAGATTTCAACACGTTACTAAACTGCTCTCCAGAACTATTGCACCAAGCAGACCTCCCTCCAGACGCACAGGGGTGGGCCAATTTCTTCATGACTTCACCAGCATAGACAGGGTATATCTGTGTCTTGGACTTTATATGTCAGGCACAGATAAAGCAAAATAGAACATGCAGGTAGAGTGAGGATACTAGGGAAGATGGTATTATAGGCCGGTGAGCTGAGATTGCAGTGCATGGGTGCTCTGAACACCCAGAGCCTGAGTGTCATGGTCATCTTAAGTGGGTGCCATGTGAGACTTGTGGGGATAGGTTAATTATAAGGGTAGCTTTGCAGGGTCACCAGGGATGAACTGAGTAAACAGGAACAGAGCTAAAGAACGATCTGGATAAAGAAGTGGTCCCACACATGAATGTTTGTTGTTTAAAGAACACCAGACTGAAGGGGGATGCTGGAGGGGAGGGTGGGCAGGAGACACAGGCTGGCACTGAAGCCGGAAGCCAGTTCTCTCTCATCAAGATGTGCTCTCTGGGCTAAGTCCAGGACTTTTTACTTTACTTGGAAAAGCAGGTGAAGATGACAAGGGAAAACTCCTTCGGGAGGCAGGAGTTGACATCCAAACCTGTGTGTAGATGCTGATACTGGAGTTGAGACTTTTTTTTTTTTTTTTTTTTTTGGTCATTTCTGTTGATTTGGGAATTCCTGAACCTCTATGTCTGATAGGATAAGGGAGACCACGCAGAACCCTTCCAGCTTTAAATATCAATTTTCTCATAAAAGAAAAACCAAAACAACAACAAAAAACCCACTTTTAACTCTTTTCTTTTTTTCTTTCCAGAAAAGGTGGCCATTAAGATTCTGGACAAGACCAAGTTAGACCAGAAAACCCAAAGGCTGCTATCCAGAGAGATTTCCAGCATGGAAAAGCTGCACCATCCCAACATCATCCGCCTTTATGAAGTTGTGGAGACCCTGTCCAAACTCCACCTGGTGATGGAGTATGCAGGGGGTGGGGAGCTCTTTGGGAAAATTAGCACCGAGGGGAAGCTTCCTGAACCAGAAAGCAAGCTCATCTTCTCCCAGATTGTGTCCGCCGTGAAGCACATGGTAAACACGGGCTCCCACTCCGCCGGCCTGGGGGAACATGGGACTTTGGTTTGTTATCATGTACACATCGCAGAGAAGGTTGGCTTTGCAATAGCAGACAGTTGGCCCCTTCTGTAAGAGTCAGAAGTTTGGCTGGGACCAGTGCCCTTGCCTCCAAAGCAACATCCAGGATCTTGGTACACAGCAGGCCCGTGGCTTCTCCAGAAGTTCATAGGAGCCACTTAGAGAAGCCAGATGGACATCCTTCACTTATTGCCCACTTATTTCTCCAAATCCATGTTCTACCTCCCAGATAACTCATCACCTCTCCTTGGCCCTCCTTTCCTGTACTGACTGCTTTTACACCTCATCTCAACCTCACATTTCAGTCCTATCCACACTTGGTGACCAGCCCAGTGCCCCTCTCCCTTTCTGAAATTTGCCTCAGTCTCAGGCCAGCTAACACTAAACTTTCTCATCTTCACTGGCTGCCACCCCATTCTACCCCTCACCCAGTTCTTACTGCCTCTGTGTCTCAGGTATTAACTAATGCTCAGTTAAGTCATCCTTCAGCTCCCCAATGATTTCTTTATAAAGCTGGATTTTGTGACACACACCGCTTAACTCATCCAAGAACTGGTCCTTTTGTGTGCTCATTGGGGCCGGCCACATGCTGGGCACACAGAAGGAACTTGACTTGTGCACTTAGCTACCAGATATCAAGTAGGAGAGCAGCAGACACTCCAGCAGTGTACAGATGCGGGTCCACAGAAGCCCCGTGTCCTGCCATTTCCCCCTGCGGTCTGGCCTCTGAAAAGAGAAAGGCTCAGCTGCTGTCATAGATTTCACTGAAATTGTTTGTGTGCAAGGACCACGCTGAGCACTGCCCACACAGTGTGGTATATAGTTCTCATAGCAGCCTTATGAGGTAAGTGTCAGCTTCTTATTTTATGAAGAAGTGCTGTTCATTTTACATGCTGATAGAAGGGATTGTTAATTTGGCCGGCTCTAGCTTACAAAGCCTGTGTTGTTACCCCGAGGGCTCATTGGGATAAATGGCATTAAACCTTTACCCAAGCCTTTAACATTAACTAGGTCAAAGTTCCCAAGAATTTAGAGTGCAGGGGCAGGGCAGGAAGGAACACGTACTCACAACACACAGTAAGAAATCTGTTGCAAGAAATCTGCCAAATTCAACCTCCTCCTTTTTGCTGCATTACATGAGCCCACCCAAAGGAGTATGGCCAGGAGGTTGGAGCAGGCCCCAAGGCTCCCTGCTCTTGGTCTCAGTCAAGGGAAAACTCAGACGAACCAGGTAAGACCTCAAAAAGTAAGGCTTGTTATTTGATTGTGTTTCAGAATTGTGCAGTTGCACAAGACCTGGGTCCTTGTCTGGCATGAATTCCAGAGTCTGTGTGGCACAAATTCCAATCCTCACCCCACGGAAGATTCAAACCTTTGGTCTACTCATGGGGGTGAAGGCACTGCACTGGGTTAAAGGCTGTGGTAGAGTTTGCTAATGTGATTTAAGTCGTTTCTATTGAATTTCTGTGGCTGGGCTGCCAGCATCATCCACTTCTCTGCTGCAGAGAAACGGCTCTATTTTCTATTTTATCATTTGCCTTAAAATTGACTGTCCCCCATGTTTTCTCCGCAGCATGAAAACCAAATTATTCACAGAGATCTGAAAGCAGAAAACGTATTTTATACCAGTAGCACGTGCGTGAAGGTGGGGGATTTTGGATTCAGCACCGTAAGTAAAAAAGGCGAAATGCTGAACACCTTCTGCGGGTCTCCGCCCTATGCTGCACCCGAACTTTTCCGAGATGAACACTATGTTGGTGTTTATGTGGACATCTGGGCCTTGGGGGTCCTTTTGTACTTCATGGTGACTGGCACAATGCCATTTCGAGCAGAAACCGTGGCCAAACTAAAGAAGAGCATCCTTGAGGGTACGTACAGCATTCCCCAGCATGTCTCAGAGCCCTGCCACAGGCTCATCCGAGGGGTCCTTCAGCCCATACCCACAGAGAGGTATGGGATCAGCTACATCATGAACAATGAGTGGATGCGAGGGGTGCCATACCCCACCCCCTTGGAGCCTTTCCAACTGGATCCTAAACATTTGTCAGAAACCAGCACCCTCAAAGAAGAAGAAAATGAGGTGAAGAGCACTTTAGAACATTTGGGGATTACAGATGAGCATATCCGAAATAACCAAGGGAGAGACGCTCGGAGCTCCATCACGGGGGTCTACAGAATTATTTTACATCGAGTGCAAAGAAAAAAGGCTTTGGAAAGTGTGCCAATAATGATACTACCAGAACCTAAAGAAAGGGACCCAAAGAAAGGGTCCCGTATCTACAGAGGCATAAGACACACATCTAAATTCTGTTCGATTTTATAAATTATCTCAGGCAGCTGGTAACTAACCATGAACAAAGGTTCTGCTTTTAACTTTTCTCTCGTAGACAACTTGGATGGAAACATTTTTGTAATTTTTAAATAAAATTTAAATTTGAGATATGCATACCACCCCACCCCACCCCCAACCAGAGTCTCTTAGCCTGGATTCTGGCTTGACTTGGGAGTTTTGTTTTCTTGTCAGACTTCAGCATTCATTTATTTACTGGAGAAATACATGCAATTAGTGCTGTGTGCCAGGCACTGTTTCAGGTGCAGAGGAAGCAGCCAGGCCAGTCCCTTTCTCTTGCGTGTCGGAAATTGTAATATGCAACATAGCCACTTGCTAGCAACTATTTTTTGTTTTTGAGGAAAAAAATGACAGATAGTGGGAGATGCCATGCAGACTCCCCACAGGATTAGAAGCATACCACTTTGGAGTAGACCTTTAAGGAGGGCCACTTTGAGTGAATGACAGACAGTGTGAGAGCCGAAGGAGGAGCCGCAGTGAGGGCAAAGACTGTGCCCAATAGCCAGGAATATAAACTAGATCCCTCTGAACAGAACCGATGACAAAGGCTTTTTCATGTAGTTTACTTGGAAGGTGACCCGACAGCAGAGTCGTGAGGGACAGAGGTGCAGTAAAAGCTAACACAAAGACGTTACCAAAGTTGGCCAGTGGTAGAGGTGACTGCCGTTCAGTCCCAAGGGCCTTGAGAAGCACTGTGTGCGTCATATCCCAAGGGTCTGCCCAAGGTATGGAAGGGGAAAGATGGATCAGCCGTCACTCACCATTGGGCAAGGGTGGTCAGTGGCATCACCTGCCCTCCACATTTCTAGATAATGCTGTGTGAGTACCAAGTGGTTTCTTTGTACGTCTCAGGCCTTTGCACCAGAGAAGCCTCAGAGCGGGAAGCAAAAGGTCACAGCATTGGCGTGAGGCAGTGGACTGCCAAACAGGATCGATATGAACCTTTTAATCTTGCATGGAAATGGGTACTGCATGCTCAGTGGCTGGAGGAAGCAGCATGGCAGGGAGGGCCTGAAGTGGTGTGCAGACGCTAACACAGCCTATTGGAATGCCCTGCTTCTGTTAAATATAGTCCTTGGAGTGGCTGGCAGCTGGAGACTCAACACAGCAGGTTATTAGAGCTGTAACGATGGCTCTCACACTCCAGCCAGCAGGGTTCCTTATTTTGTTTTCCCAGACCAGCAGCTTCCACCTCCAGGCCTTTAGATTCAGTGAATCCTGGGGTGGGCAAGAGCCTTAACAATCAGTGACTTGAAGGTTTGGTGTTCTTTCCAAAAACCTAGGCTGAAGTAGATGAGCGGTTTGCGTTGACAAGGGGCAAGGAGGATGTTTTCACTAGGAGCCCCAATAAGGGCGCTTGTGAATTAGAGTCTATGACTAGCACGGTCTGTAGTTCGTCCTTGACACGGCGTTAAGAGATTTGACAGCTTAAACAATGTTTCAGGTGATGCTGATGCTGTTAGTTAGGGGCCAGGCTTTGAGGCTCTCTGAGCTCATCATTACTGCATCTGGTCGAGGGCTCTAACTGGACTCTTTTTTTTTTTAAGATTTATTTATTTATTATGTATCAGAAGAGGGCACCAGATCTCATTACAGATGTTTGTGAGCCACCATGTGGGTGCTGGGAATTGAACTCAAGACCTCTGGAAGGGCAGTCGGTGCTCTTAACCTCTAAGCCATCTCTCCAGCCCCTCTAACTGGACTCTTAACTCCTTCCATCAGCTACCCTGGCTTTTCCTCACCTTTGACCAGCATTTCAACTGGTTTAGGCCATGAAAGGATTCGAGTCCTCACTTGCCTTATCCTTGGTAGACCATAATAGCTGTCATTGCCTGCTCACAATGCCATCATTGGCTCCAAGAGTAACACACCAGCATCTTTTGGGTTCCCAATGCCTTCTTTAGCTCCTTACAATACTTTAGAGTCAATTACCTTCAATATAACAATTCCATTTTTATCCTGCTTTTTATCCACTAGCATGGATAAATGACCCTTCTTGGGGTTCCTAGTGAAAACATCCTCCTTGCTCCCTGGGAACCCAAACTGCTCATCTCCTTCAGACTAGGTTGTTGGAAGGAATACAAAATCTTCAAGTCACTGATTATGAAATGAGTCTCTTCCTTCCAGCCTCTGGCTCCCACACCTGTGAATTTGCACAGCAAGGGACGTATAAGCCATTATTAAAGCAGTACACCAGGTTACTAATAGATCTGGGCCTTAGGCCACTCGGGTTCTGTCTGCAGCATTGAGGGCTATGGTAGTGCAAGGGGATCCTGTAGTCCTCAACACAGTGTTCTCAGGGATGATATGTTATCAGATGTGACAGTATGCTCCAGGACAGCGGTTCTCAACTTGTGGGTTGTGACTCCTTTGAGGGGGTCCAATGACCCTTTCACAAGGGTTGCCTAGCACCATCAGAAAACATAGATATTTACATTATGATTCATAACAGTAGCAAAGGGTCCCAGCGTTAGGAAGGTTGAGAACCACTGCTCTAGGATCTAGCATGAGTGTTTGGATGACACACTGCCGGCAGGAAATGCATATCCGTAGACTGAGTAGGTATCAATTCCAATGAGGATGAATTGCTGTTATGTGCATTCGAGTTGATGACTCTCTGGATCTGGTTAATGTCCAGATCACACCTTGGTGGCTCTGCTTGCTTGCCACCCAGTGCACTTTGGATGGCCTCAGTGAAGGCACCATCCTTGGGATGTTTGCTCAGTCTTGCATAATGAATCCAAACATGTATATCTCCCGGGGTTTCTCAGAATTCCAGTACTGTGATAGGGTGGTTCCACCACGGCCACCTCATTTACCGTTTGTCACAGAGTCCAAACCTCATAGCCACGTTGCAGAATACTAAGACCAGCTTTCATGCCCCCTCCCAAAGTCCTAGGTAAGTGTTCTCATGATAAACTCTCCTATAGCTCATCTTATAGTACCCCCCTCCACCTTTTCTGACACACTTAAGATCCACTTGCATATTTGCCCAAACTGACAGTATGTATTGGCCAGCTTGTGCAGTCCCTCCAGTGTCTACCATCCCCACATAGACAAGGGTCGCATTTCTCCACTTTAGCTGTGTTTGCTTTGGCCAACAATGGAAACATCAGGCCAGGATCCGGGAGCCAAGTGTCATTACACAGGCATCTGTCTCGGAAGTCCTGGCAGTGTCTCTGGACAAGGAACGGTCCTTGTCCACCAGAGGAAACCACAACCTCTCCACCCTCACCTACTGCCCCCCCTTTACGTGCAGACCCGCCTGTCCCTGTCTTCCTCTCAAACCCTAACTTTCATGAAGAACAGTGACAACGTAACATTCCCCACCCCTCAGATGTTGTAGTTCCCCTTGTGCGTGCTTTTAAAGACGTCGGACTTAGCATGCCTTTAATTGATGGGTGGCTGACTTGGGGCTATCATTTTGTTTCCCAGGCTTCCTACGTAGGTAGTCAAAGCTGGTGAAACTCAGTCTTTATCTTGGGCCCCCATCGTGTTCAGGCAACCACAGGATCCAATGCTTTGTCTTCCTCCTACATCTACAGATGACAAGTCTTAGTAGTGATGCTTCATCCTACTTGTCACATGTTTCCATAACCCTGCTTGCCACCACCACATCCATGTTCTCAGTGTTTCAACAATCCCTTTGCCCAGGAGAGTCTAGCCAGCCTCTTACTTCTCACGGAAAAGTGTGTGGGGACAAGGTGATGCCACAGGAACCCACAAGCCTTCATGGTGGGGAAAAGTGCTTGTTCCTGATGAAGGAACTAGCACCTGCTTTAGGAAAAAGCCTCATGATTTTATTTGTAATCCTCTTTGTCAAATTGCTGCCTTAACAGAAATAATTATGCACAAAGAATCTCAGGTCAATTAATGCTTCCTGCAATCAACTAAGGACAAAATAAAACAGAAAAACAGAGGAACAGGAGCAGCCCTTGAAGGAAACTGACTTTGACATTAAGATCAAATGTAGTCCATGCCTGTAAATCCCAGCACTTAGGAGGTGGGCCAGGGGAATCAGGAGTTCAAAGCTAGCTTACATGAGACACTGTCTCAAAGAAAACAAAAATAAAATACTTTAAAATGAAAGATCCTGCTACGGTCTTTGCCAAGTAGCAGACAAAAGATGGGCTTCCAGTCAGGTCACAGGAGGATCACAAGTAACTTTTTCCCTTTTTTTGGTTTTTCAAGACAGGGTTTCTCTGTGTAGTTTTGGTGCCTGTCCTGGATCTCACTCTGTAGACCAGGCTGGCCTCGAACTCACAGAGATCCTCCTGGCTCTGCCTCCCGAGTGCTGGGATTAAAGGCATGTGCCACCACCACCTGGCCACAAGTAACTTTTTATATCTAGTGTGAAGCCCAAACATGGGTGTTTATAAAATTAAAAATCCAGAAACAAACCCCCAAAACAACAAAGCAGATTCCCCATAGGACACGGAAAGGTATAGTTCTTAGGGCCCCAGAGTATGCAAGAAAAGTGAACTGAGAACTCTGGACTCTAACGAGAGTGCTAGGACATGGGCCAGAAAAGAACAAACTATTAATATGCACTGACTCTAGATGCAAACTGATAACCCGAGCTGTCCAGTACTAGAGAATAATAAGCTGTGTTTCCTAGAGAGTCCTCTAAGGGGTGACAAGACTCCATGTGGGATACATTGTGTTTCCGGCATGAGCAGAGTGCATTGCTTATACCAGGTGTGGAAATGTTGGAAGAATAAGCAAATGAGTGACGACGAACTGAAGACTCACATTTAAAAATAGCTATCTGCTGACTCCATGCTGTTGGTTCAAAGAAGAAAAGAACACACAAATATCTGAAATATTGTCTAAAACTTTATTTCAAAGTTATCCATCTCGCTATGAGTAAGGTGTGTGGTTAATGCTCCGTGCCAATATCGCCAGGCTTGCCCATTGCCGGCAATGGACTCTGAGAAAACCCACTTCTTGGCACCCAAACATTAAATTACTCTTTTCAAAACATACGGAATTCTCAATACTTGCAAAAGAATTACATGCACCATTCCCCCACCAATCTTTAAATCTGAACTTACATTATTCATCTATAGCAGTGGATGTTAAAATGAAATCATTTTAACCAATTAAAACTGTACAAATCAAAATCCTACTGGTTAATATTGACAAGAATATTTTACAAATGCTACATTACATATTACTTTGCAATCTGAAACATCACACATTTATGTGTTTATTTTAGATAACTGAAACTTCACAGAATTGAAAAGCAAATAAAATTAAGACAATTTAGTTCTGTACATTAGTTCCAACTATCTGTATTTTACAGTCACGAGGCTCCTGTCATTGTTCAGCACCAAAATCACCCAGAGAACTTTCTAATGAGTTTTCTTATTCATCTCTTATGGTAGTTTTTTGATGTTTTAAAAGTGAAAGTTAATAAAAAAAAAATGTTGTGAATTCTACTTCTAGATCTTGAAGAGAATGTTCCTTTTGGCTGGTCAGACTATGTGAAATTTTCACTATGTGAAAATGTGGGTTATATTTTCTTATTTTCATTGGACAGATACAAAAACAAACAAAACACAGAAATACACAAACCACAAAGAAAAATATGTGTCCGGTGAACTTAAGCTGTCAGCCTATAAACTGGACCTGGAACACTGTGACCTAATAATGCCCTGCCCCATCCCTCCTACTTTAGATCTGACCCTTGCCAGCAGGGGCTTAGGACTGCAGCAAGCTCCCTCACACCAGCCACCATGAACCAGCTGGAACCAGTTCCCTAGCTGTGTCCACAGCCCTGGGCTGTGGCAGAGGCCTGCTCAGAGCCAGCATCCTTTTGCTCATGTGATCACGGCTAACCTTTCTCATTGATGGTTCCTCCAGATCCTAGGACTTGTCTCTCTTCAGGATTTACAAGTCTTCGAAAAAGATAGTATTTGCCTCGCCATTTTCAAGCAGGGTTTGTGCGTAACATTTAAATTCCACAGTCCCCAACCTAGAAAAGTTTTTCAAAAGCTACAGGTACTTTTATTTGTTAAAGTATAAAATTCTTACACATTGAAAAAAAAAAAAAAAACAACCCAATTTTTCAAATTGGACACTAGTACCTCTGCTCGTCAACAGAAGCACTCAGTTCATGCCACGTTTGAAAACTCAACTGCATGCATATGAACGTCCAGAGAGGTATAAAGTTTACAGAGCCTTTAACATCACTGCAGTACATTCACCAGTGGCCAGACCACAACAGGAAGCGTGTTAACAAGTGCAGCAAAGACTTCTCCAAGAACACAACAGTTTTCTAGGCTCTGTGTCAGTTACGTTACATTTTAAGCAACATGTAATCTTTAAAATTGTCCCCAGACATCCACTTCTCCAACTGTTCCCATTCCCCAGCCCAGCCCAAAGCCACTGTGAAGGCTTATACCCCACAAAGCTTAGTGTTCCCCGTTAGTGATGACAGCTGATTCCGATTCTGTTGCTGTTGCAGGGAGTCTTGGCACTTTCTTAGCAGGGCTTGGGATATGCTAAAATGAAAAGAAAACACTTGTTGGCTTTTACAATTTTTTCACTAAGGCTCATAGGACTAATTAAAGTACCTACAGAGAACCTACTAAAGGACAAATTCAGAGAGGCTGACACATTCTATAAAGCTTTCCAAGGAAAAAGCTAAATACCCTGTCTAGACCTTGCAGTGAGATTTTGTGCAATTATTCATGCAGTGAAGGAAGAGGGCCTCCCAAACTTCGGTTGTTAGAGCTCAGAAACTACTAACTTGATGTGCCACATACTTGGTTTAACGGCAAGATTATACACTCACCAGGGGAAATTAATAATTCCGAAGTTCAAGTTCTTAGTTTGAACCTGGCTTTACCACTTACTTCTACAAGCCTGAGTGTTTAGACTTCTTGGGGCCTCACTTTGGAGTTAGTACTGTTCGTAAATCTCACAGAAGCTAGTATAAGGTTTGTGAGGATTATAAAAGGCAATGTAAGTAAAGTGCCTAGCACATAACAGGAGTTCAAACCACAGCTCCCACTGTCACTTCTGAAAGTCTCAGAGATGAGGGGCTCAGCATCTTCCTCCTCCATTTTGCTCACCAGCCTATAAGACACAAATGAGTCTTCTCTCCAGACCAAACTTCCCATCAGTCCTAGTACTTAATTAATCTAGTACTCATCATGTGCCTCCACAGCTGGAAATGGCACAGCTGGCCTCTGAGCCTGGAGCCCTGGCTCGGAATCACTGCACTTTACTGACATTTAAGTTGCTGTATCTGTTAAGGTGTTGAAACCCAGCTTGAGAACGTGCCTATCCTGCCAGAGAGGAGGACCAAGCCAGTGAGGTTTACCGACCTCTGTTGCTGTGCTCGCGTGCACAAGCCCCACTCCCTCATCCAAACTGTGGCCGTTAGAGGAGGGTCGCCGGGCGTAAGTCCGTCTGTGCTTTTCATCCACTCTAACTAGGTACCACGTCCCTTCAAAGAGCGAGTCTATTGAACACTGGGGAATATAGTTGGCTGGAAGGAAAGCAGGATACCAAAAATTACTCACGATGTGACCCATCTGCAAACAAACTAAACAGAATTTTCCCGTTTCTCTACTGTTTTTCCTGACATCCCCTGAGTGCTGCTCCAAGCTGCACAGACTGTCTGTTTCACATGACCGCGGGTCTCGAACGCAGTAGCTTACCTAAGTGATGTGTGTCCTCTCTGAGCTTCATGTTCTCAGCAAAGACATCCGGTGCCACACAAGCTCTTGAGTCGAGCCTTGATTTAAGATCACATAAACTTGCTGTGATTTTGTCAAGAGCAGAGCCTAAAAGAGCAAATAAGTTTAACATTAGAAGACAGAGAATAGCATGTCTCAAACTTAATACAATGTTGCCAAATGCAAACAACTTCTTGTCTCTTTTAAAAACTACTGACTATTGTCTAGCTAAAATACAGATGGTATCTTCTTGACACAGCTTCCTTCCACCTCTGACAAGACATTATTTAGTACCAGCTAGTCCACAAGTTAAATAACACAGGATCTGAAACTATAAATAACTTTTCTATAGCCAATAATCCTCAGTATAATTTTCAACGATGCTGTTTTCCCTCGATATTTTTATTCCTTCTTTCTCAAGGAAAGCACAAATATTTGCTTCAATACAGTCAAAACCACAGGGAAAACATTTACTCTCTCAGCCACGAAGGCAGATATACAGTGGAGAGCATGTCTATGTGGAAAGAAGGTATGGAATTGAGAATGGAATGACTGACTGAATGGCTAATGTGCTCATCGGAGAAGGCTGCTGAGGAACCTCAGCACAGTGGGCTGGCAATGTGCTCTTGCTGAGAGCCAGCACTGACCTGGTGTGGCATCCTGTGTGACTTTAAGGGAGTACAGGGTGGCAGCCAAGCCAGACCCATAGGAGAACACCCCGATCCTCTTGCCTGCCAACTGCTGAGGGGCGAACCTGTGTAAGGAAAGGGCAAACTTAAC
The DNA here is from genome assembly GCF_903995425.1 of Onychomys torridus. Classification (NCBI taxonomy): domain Eukaryota; kingdom Metazoa; phylum Chordata; class Mammalia; order Rodentia; family Cricetidae; genus Onychomys; species Onychomys torridus. The sequence goes on along the minus strand of NC_050457.1, from coordinate 42,827,675 downwards.
AGAGGCCACCGCCACCTTGTCAGGAGCCACACAGCACTCCAGAGCTAAACAGAGCTAACAGGAAGTTTTCCTGGTTCCTCTGACACTTGGTCTGCCCACACAGGCTGGACTGGCACTAACAATCTTCCTGCCTCAGCCTCCTGTGTGCTGGGATTACAGGGGTGTGCCACCATTCCCTGCTGAGTGTGGTGGTATTGTGTCCCCCAAAATATTGTGCACCCTAATAAACTTATCTGGGGTCAGAGAACAGAACATCCACTAGATAGACATAGAGGCCAGAAAATGGTGCCACACACACCTTTAATCCTAGCATTCCAGAGGCAGAAATTCGTCTGGATCTCTGTGAGTTCAAGGCCACATTGGAAACAGCCAGGCATGGTGACACACACCTTTAATTCCAGGGAGTGAGGGCAGAAAGCAGAAAGATACATAAGGCGTGAAGACCAGAAACTAGAAGCATTTTGGCTGGTTAAGCATTCAGGCTTTCGAGCAGCAGTTCAGCTGAGATTCATTTGGATGAGGACTCAGAGGCTTCCAGTCTGAGCAAACAGGATCAGCTGAAGAACTGGCAAGGTGAAGTAGCTGTGGCTTGTTCTGCTTCTCTAATCTTCCAGCATTCACCCCAATACCTGGCTCCAGGTTTGTTTTTATTAACAAGACTCTTTAAGATTCATGCTACAGCTGAGTTTAATGTTCCTGAAGATCTAAGAGTTTTATTTAATACTGCACTAAGGAATCTGACTTGAGGTTTTAGTATCAGAGTGCATACTCTGAACAAAAGCTTACATCTTTTAGGAAATGGGGCTTAGTAAAATTAAAGAACCATGCATAAATCCTCATCATTAAGGACTTGTGGTTCAATTGTGGGTGAAGAATAATAAAACTAAGGAAACAAGGCCAAGAAAATACACAATTAACAGATACTCAGGGAAGAACAGCAGCCTTAACCCATATGTCCTTCAAGTCAGTAGACGGCAGCAGAGCAGACCTGAAGATAAAGTATCATTCAGACAAGGGCAGTCAGGGAACAACTACTTATACTCACTGTGCCAGGAGAGAAGCAAGGGAACCGTATACAGAAGACGTGTACATATTTCCATTCTGATTTGATACAAGCAAAGATGCCTTTGTTTTCTGGTTAAATAGCTCAGAACTAGCCTTCATAAATGCCTTCTCCACATCTCTGTCAAAGTAAGTATCTTCTAATTTAACGTCCCTGAAAGAGTATATTAGAACAGACAATTATATAGCATTTAAACACCATGCTGTTATTTTATTAGTAATTGTCGTAATTAATATTCAAATCTGTGAATATATAGGATTTTGTTGTCACTAATTAAAACTCAGGGAGCAACATAATTGTATAAATGATGTTAGCCACTTGTACAGTCTTTGCCTAATGTTGCTATCAACAAATAAAGACAACTTGATACTGACAGGCTGATAGACTAACAGACACACTGAATATTTAGAGCCACTAAACACAGAAGTCTTTCAAATCCAGCCATGTCTATCAATGTGGTTTAGTCATGAAATTATAGGAACTAAGCTTTGAAAAGTCAAGTGGGAGTTCATCAAATGGAGAAAGGGTGGAGAACAAGAATGAATTTCACACCCACAGCACACCAGCAGTCTAAGACATGAGAAAAAGATCAACATTGGTAGACTGCAGGATGACCCAGGGTATGCAGACTATGGAGGAAGAGTTAATGGAGCTGTGGTAAGCACCCATGTGTCTGTGAGACTGGAGCTCTTAAGAGATAACTAATCTATTTGTGTAGGTAAGCCAGCTACCACTTCTTTGGAGTGACTATGTTAGAATAGAATACTGTTTTGTTTTGTTAAGACAGGATTTCTCTGTAGAGCCATGGCTATTGTGCTGGCACTAAGGGTGTGCTGCCACCACCCAGCTAGAATAGAATACTTCCAATATCCTTCTGACTATAGTTTTCAGGTCTATATAGATAAACACTTAAAATAAGCATAACAGCTTTCTTACCCAAAGGCTTCCAGGCCACTGTAAATACTGTTCTTATCTCTGTTCTGATCATTAAGAAAGTCATTCAGAAACATCCGAGCTAGAGATTTCTGCACCAGTTTACAATACGGTGAGTGAAAGATCATGAAGCCAAAATCATTCAGGGTAAAATCTTTATCATTTCCCTCTGAAACAGAAGACAAGGAAATGATGGGATCCACAGAGGCCAGCTTGACTTTAGAACAGGGTAAGGTGTTTCTATCTTTATTTACGTACTCATTTAAGAACTGAAACAAGTTTATGTTCTACACCACAAGAGAGAGGAGTGGATGGTGAAGAGTTACTTGCCCCAACCCTTAAATAGCACCCCAAATCCTGTCTGAGGAAATCTCTCAATGGCTTAGAATGTGTATTAAACAAGACACTCAGCCATGTACGACTATATCACTGATTTTCAAATGTAAGAGTCATAACCTATGAGCAGATCAGTCGATCAGCATGTCTGTCTGTTTTAAAGAATAGACAAAAATGGCCAGCTGCACGAACTTGGAGCACTTCTGTTCTGTTCAGCGTGTGCGTGCGCGTGCACGCATGCACACACACACACACATTATACACATACACTGTGGGGTTCTAATCTTAGAAGTTGAAATATCACCGGCCTCTTAAAAACACACTGAGAAGCCTGAGGTAGGAGGATCATGTGTTGAGGTCAGTCCAGGCTAGAAAACCAGACTCTACCTCCCGCAATACGCCTGTTGAATAATGACATTTAAAGTATACTCTTAAGTACAGTACAAACAGCATGCACTGTTCCATACTTAACTATTAAACAGTGTATTTTATATACCACTACAATGCTTCTTTTCATGGCTACTATATTCTCAACATTTGTTTTGAATATTGTTTTTAATCCTCTCATCTCTAAAAAGTCAAGTTGTAATATAAGAAAAAAGTAACTTTTTAAACAGTTGCCTCTGAAAAAGAGCTGAAAAATAAAACTTATTTAAATATTTTTCTCAAAAAATTGACAAAGTTCAAATTTCTTTTGTAATGTAATTGATAAATCAACTTAAATTTTTGGAATAGCTCAGCAGAAATACTTAATGTCTTTCCCTAAATCACACATTCCCATATTTAGTTCACAAAGAAGCAGTAAAAGATAGTAATGAAGGTTGTTAACAAAGATGTTACGCAGCACATTATTGCACTGCCCTGGAGATACCAGGATCTAGTCTAAGAACACGGGTTGGAGGAAAGCCCACCTTTCTGCCATTGGGCACGGATCTTTTTGCGGTAGACAGAGTAGCAGCGGTCCAATGCACTGAGGTAGCACTGTATGGAGAGTTTGCCGTCCACCACGGGGTATTCAGAGAGCATGTCAGGCTTGTAAAAGTCATAGGCATGCTGCATGTGTGTCCCTCGGAGCCCTATTGGAACCCAAACAGAAGAGGTTGATATATTCCTGCTTCACGATGTTTGCACTTTAGCAGCGTACTGCCCTATTTAAGGGCTCTTCTCAACCAGTCAACCCATGGCACTCCAATATAGGAAGTGCAAGGTGAAGCCATAACTGAATAATGCCTAGAGTACCATAGGCAGTCCCAAGGCTGCTGCAAGTTTCCTAAGTGCATCTAACTAGGAAATGCTGCTGCTATGCCGAGGAGAAATGAACTTGGCAATGACTGTGGGCACCTTACTGCTCTAAGTTATTTCTTCAACTCTACCTTTGGACAAAACTTACAAAGATAAAGTGATACACATAAAGTAGCCAATAAACATTCAGCAAGTGGTAGCATCTACTACTGTATTCAAATTTCTCAGAACACTGTGTCAATACAACAAGTAAATATAAATAAGTAAGCTAGGCCTGCCAGCACAGACCTGTGTATGTAGGTCTATAAACCTGTGTAATCCCAGGTATTCAGAAGCCAAAATGAGAGATCAAAGCTGCAGGTCTACCTGGGCTACAGAGAGAGCTCCAGGCCAGCCTGCAGAACATCTTGAAATTTTAAAACAAAGGGCTTTGGATAAAGCTCAGATGTAGAAAGCTTGCCCACCATGCACAAGGCCCAAGGTTCAAGCCCAGCACCACAAGAAATAAATGTTTTCTTAAATACTCACCTCGGTCGAAAATTAAAGGAGCGTTTGGCCCAATCAGCAGGGCCACAGCTCCAACTCCACCTGTAGGTCTGGCATTTCCTGTGGCATATATAGCAATATCGCCTGCAACTACCAGAGCATACCGTCCTGAAAAATAAACGCAAAGTGATCAAAATTACAAAATCATGCATGTGAACTCAAAAGTCTTGTATCTTCCCCAGAATATGCTTTCCCCATATTGGTTTAAAGAAAGCAGCATTGTCTAAATTTTGAACAGATCATTTTCCCTATTGTTGCTCCTAAAATAAACAATTCACATAAGCTGAAAGTCACAGTCATCTTTCTGAATTGTTTGGACTATTACAGCTAGTACTAGTTAACACACAGCACTGACTATTGGTGGGCTGGGGATACTGTTCATTGGTAGAGACCCTGGGTTCCATCCGGAGCACCAAGCTGAAGTAGCAGGTGTATACATCCTCAAGGAGAGCTATTCATGTGTGTGTGTGTGTGTGTGTGTGTGTGTGTACTTGTCTGTCTGCTTCAGTTTCAGAATGCAG